>NC_068420.1:3027253-3082253 GCF_023724105.1 Carassius gibelio
GATCTTAGAATCTTTTATTCAGGATGTGTTACATTGATAAGAAGTGAAATCAAAGATTAATATTGTTAGAAGAGATTTATATTTTGAATAAACACTGTTCTTTAAAAAAAATTATACATCGAAGAATCCTGAAAACATTATCGCAGATTCCAAAATAATATTTGGTAGCACAACTATTAATAATTGTATTAATAATTCATCATAATTTCATGATTTCTAAAGATCATGTAACACTGAAGACTGGAGGAATGATGCTGAAAATACAGCTGCACATCACAGAAATAAATTATAATTTAAAGGATATTAAAATAGAAAACATTATTTTATTTTTTGATAATTTTGAATTATTACTGAAATACAGCCATTTTTTGTTTCAAACAGTTCATTGAACAATAATAAATGAAGTACCTGAAGCTGACAATGAAGTAAATGTATAATAATTAGCAAAGATGATTAATTTAGCGTTGTAAACGCGCGTGTGAGCGAGGTGAAGACGCGCCTGAGGACCAAACACAGCACAACGGTAGGAAACTTCACTCCTCTCATTATTTCTCTTTTACTATAGCGATTTATTTTTAGATACGTGAACTGAGTCTTTCATAGAGTTGTAGAGTTATTAGAGAAATAGAGTTATTTTTTACATTCTTTGGTCGAAGTTTTCAGATCGGCACTTCGGAGCCTGTTCTCGACTCGGTTGATTCAGATCGACACTTCGGAGCATGTTCGCGACTCGGTTGATTCAAATCGACACTTCGGAGCATGTTTGAGATTTTTTTTTTAATTCAGATCTGGACATCGAAGCAGGAAGTGTTTGTCAAACAGTTAATTGGTGATAAATGAATATTTGGACTTCAGTAGGGCTCTAAACTTTTTATCCATTCCCAGCAAACATTTGGACGTCTTTTGACCGTTGAAAAGACGTCCATCCGAGACGTCCCGTCATGGTTGAAAAATAGTTCCAAAATGAAAGTTGAACCGACGTCTTTGACGTCTTCTAGACGTGAAATGCGCGTATTTTCTGCACATCCCTGGATGTCTAAATGTGTCGTCTTCTGGACGTCTAAATGCGTCGATTTCTGGACGTCGTTGTCTTCTGGATTTTTAAATGCGTTGCTGCATAGTTTAAGTGTATGTATATAAAAGCCTGCATATAAAATAATCACACACCCACTGTGTAACATCTTGCAAGGCAATCAATTATGGCAGAGAGATAAGTCGAACTTTTTACAGGCTCTGATTTAATTGTGTAAAAGGCCGTCTATTCTTAGTCTACAGTTTTTCTTTATTTAAGATTATTTATTTACTCTGTTTTCTGTTACTACATTCGTGAGATTTTTTGTTTATACGAGTCTATTCGCTTGTCTTTTGTGCTGCACTCGCTGAAGCGTTATGGTGGGGAAAACTGGAGAACATGCCTATGCTGGAATAGCTTCAGGTGAAGAAGGAGATGAACCTATCGATACGATGGAGATTGAAGTGTCCTCTGCTAAAGATGTTAGACAGAAGACTATGCCTCACACCCCTCTCAAAAGTCCTGGACCCAAAAGAGTGAAAGCAGTACAGGAAAGTGATGATATTTCCACTAGCGTTCTGTACGCCGCCATCCAAAGCCTCAGTCGTAAATTCGATGAAAATTCTGAATACATTCGTGCCTTTGAATTCCAACTGAAAGTGAACACTGATGCAATTGTCAAAATTTCCGAGTCTCTGGATGCCAATACGACGGCGTTGAAAGGTGTTAAGGAGGATGTGGTTAATTTGAAATCACAGGTAACGCACTTACAGAAGGAAAACGAAGTGTTGAAACAGAAATGTGTGGAGCATGACCGATACAAACGCAGGTGGTGTTTGAGGCTAAATGGAGTTCCAGAAAGAGAAGATGAGGATGTCGGAAGTGTCGTGATTGATATCTCGTCTCAGATTGTCCCTCACTCTCCAGAACAACTGCAGAATACTGTGGACACAGTTCATCGCCTTGGCAAAAAAGTGAAGGGTGCAAGACCGCGGCAAATCATCATTCAGTTTGGCATGAGATTTGTACGTGACATGGTTTGGAGAATGTCAAAGAATGCACCGGTCTGCATGGAGAAAAAAATTCGTTTTAGAGAGGATTTTTGCAAGGACGACCGGGAGGCTCATGCTCGTCTATGGCCTAAAGTTGAGGAGGCAAGAAAGAAAAACTTGAAAGCATACCTTCACGACGGATATGCAGTGATTAATGGTCAGAGAGTGACAGCTTAGTTAGTGGTGAATGAAGTGATGTGCTAGCTTTTGAGTTACTTTAAATCTGTGAGGAGAATAGGTTCAATTGTCTACTAAGGCACAGTTAGGCAATGTCGTATTCAGGATCATGCGATTGTATGGATCTAGGTATTTCATTAGGAATTCTATTCAAAGTTAATATCGAATATATTATTTGTACGTCATTCCTTAAGGCTTATTTTGAGTTCGGTTTTATCGGCCTTAAATGTGTTATTATATGCCTGTGTAAGAGGAACGATATTTGATCTTCTGCAAAATCTGTAATTAGTTTTTTTTAAATTCTTAATCTTAATTCAAGTTTATGTCTTTTTCTCTGTTATCTCTAAATGTTCGAGGTATTAGGTGTAATGTTAAACGTAAGGCACTTTTTCTTTTTTGCAAGGAGCAAGTAAAGGTAAATTGTTTCTTTCTTCAAGAGACTCATTCAACTGATGTAGATGTGAGATTTTGGAAATCACAATGGGGTGGAGAGGCTTTATTCTCTCATGGAACTTCTCACTCAGCAGGGGTCGCTTTTTTGTTTAAACGGATGGACAGCAAAATTGTTGCAAGTTCAAGCGATAATGAGGGTCACTGGATTATGGTGATTCTTGAATCAAATGAATGTAATTTAATTTTGATAAATGTTTATGGTTACACTAACAAGGCCGCTAATAAGTTGTTTTTTCAGAATATGGCTACAAAAATTGATGTCTGGAAGAACACATATTTTACAGATAAAATTATTATTGGAGGGGATTTTAACGCTGTTCCAGATGAATGGCATAGATACCCCACTCCTTTCACCACTTTTTCCTATAACCCCCTGATTTATAATGCATCTCAGTTTCTTGATTTAATTGATGTTTGGCGTGTACAGAACCCACATAAGAAACAATTTACATGGGGTTCCTTTTCAGGGCGCATTCAGCGTTCCAGGTTGGATTTTTGGTTGATAACTAGTAATCTTCTTTCTTCTACATTTGATTGTAATATTTCTCCTTCAGTTTTAACTGATCACAGTGCCATATCACTTTCTCTAAGGTGTAATGACAGCTCTACGTCTACCAGAACTCACTGGAAGTTTAATAATAATTTACTAAAATGTGAATCTTTTTGTAATTCTATTTTGTTAATGATTAATAATGTTAAAACCATGTCTGAATTAACCTCAATTGGCAAATGGGAATGGGTCAAATTTAATGTAAAAAAAATAGCGATTAAAAAAGGCAAACAAATTGCAAATGCTAGAAAATTTAGGCAGACAACAATTTTATCAAGACTAAATTATTTCAGTAATAAAGACATACTTAGTAAGAGTGAGGAAAAAGAACTTTATACTCTTCAATCAGAGTTAGATGATTTTTATACAGAAAAGGCTAAAGAAGCATTTATACGATCTAGAGCCAGGTGGATTGAGGAAGGGGAAAAAAATTCTTCATATTTCTTTAATCTAGAAAAACAAAAACAAGCTTTGAAAATTATTAATAGACTTAGTATTGATAATTGTATAAGCCAAGAAAAAACACTAATTGATTACTACATATATTCCTTCTATAACGATTTATATAAATCAAAATTTTCAGAAAGCGGTTGTGATCTCTTCTTCTCCTTTTTAAAAGATAGAGTTCCTATTATAGACTCTGATTTTAGAAATATGATGGATGCTGACATTGAGATTTCAGAATTAGACACTGCTATAAAGCAAATGTCTAATGGAAAGTCGCCAGGTATTGATGGCATCACAGTAGAACTATATAAACACTTTTGGCACAAAATAAGAATTTTAGTTTTTGAAGCACTAAAGGAATGTATAGATAAAGCTGAATTATCTCCATCAATGAAGCACGGTTTAATTATTCTAGCTCCAAAGTTGAACAAAGATAAATTATTTTTAGACAATTGGAGACCAATAACTCTTTTATGTAATGATTTCAAACTGCTCTCTCATGTTTTTGCAAATAGATTAAAAAAGGGTATTGGTGAAATGATCAGTGAAACACAATCTGCTTTTATTAAAAGGAGAAGTATTCACAGTCATGTTAGGCTAGTTCTTGATATGCTTGATTATAATTTTTTAATTCCCCAGACAAGCTTACTTCTATTTCTAGATTTCTTCAAGGCATTTGATACCCTTGAACACTTCTTTTTGTTTAGATCCTTAGAAACTTTTGGTTTTGGCCCTATGTTTTGTAAAGTAATTTCCATGTTTTATAATGATATTTTTAGTAGTGTTTCTCTTAATGTTGGTTCATCACCCAAAATCCAAATTAAACGAGGAATTCGTCAGGGATGCCCTGTCTCACCATTACTTTTTAATCTTGCAGTTGAACTTATGTCTTTATTCATTAAAAACTTTGAAGATAGTATAGGCATAGATATTCTTGGTAGAACCTTTACTATAAGTCAATTTGCAGATGACACTCTTTTATTTCTTAAAAATAAAGAGGTACTTCCATTAGTTATTGAAAAAATTTCTGTTTTCTCAAAGGCATCAGGCCTGACTCTAAACTTAAAAAAATGTGAATTAATGGCAATCCATAATTGTAATTTAGACGTTATAGAGGGCATTCCAGTAAAAAAGGAGATTAAGTATTTAGGGGTTATGATTACAAATAATGTTGTTAATAGAGAACATTCAAATTTTAACTCTAAAATAGAAAGTATGAAAAAATCCTTAAATCATTGGTTATCTCGAGACCTATCTATACTGGGTAGAATTCTCTTAACTAAAACTGAGGGAATATCCAAACTTATCTACTTATATCAAGCCTTGTATACTGCCCCTAGAGTAATTAAATCGGTGAATTCAATCTTATTTAAATTTATTTGGAAAAATAAAACGCATTATCTACGTAAATTTCATATGGTAAAAGAGTATGAACATGGAGGTTTGAGAGCCATTGACTTTGAATCTCTTCTTGGTACATTCAGAATAAAATGGTTGAAAGAGTGTTTAACAAAGTCACACTCGATATGGTACCATATTCCTAACCACATTTTTAAAAAAATTGGCGGCCTTGATTTTGTGTTGAGATGTGATCTCGACCCTTGTAAAATTCCTCTGAAGGTATCTAATTTTCATAAACAAGTACTGTTATTTCGGAAAATGATGTTTACCCATAACTTTTCATCTCACAATTCCACTCTTTGGAACAATAGGGTTGTAATTATTAATAGAAAATCTCTGTTTAAAAGTGATTGGTATAGCCAGGGTATTTTATTTATTCATGATTTGTTAGATGATAATGGCTTTTTCTTATCTTATATTGATTTCATTAGTAAATACAAAGTTAAAGGGGGGGTGAAATGCTATTTCATGCATACTGAGTTTTTTACACTGTTAAAGAGTTGGATTCCCATGCTAAACATGGACAAAGTTTCAAAAATTAAGTTGTACGTTTGAAGGAGTATTTTTGTTCCAAAAAAACCTCTTCCGGTTTGTCACAAGTTTCGGAAAGTTTTTTTCGAGTATGGCTCTGTGTGACGTTAGATGGAGCGGAATTTCCTTATATGGGTCCTGAGGCACTTCTGCTGGAAGAGCGCACGCTCCCGTATAGCAGAGCAGAGAGAGGCTGAGCAAAGACAATCACTGATCAGAGCGAGAGCGTCGCGAAAAGTCACAAAAGAAGTGTGTTTTTGGTTGCCAGGGCAAGACAACCCTGCACAGATTACCAAAAGAGAAACAGCATTAAGGGACCAGTGGATGGAGTTTATTTTTACAGAGCATCAACGGAGTTGTGCAAGTGTTTTTGTTTGTTCCCTGCATTTCGAAGATGCTTGTTTTACAAACAAGGCCCAGTTTGACGCCGGATTTGCGTATCGTTTATTTCTTAAGGATGATGCAGTCCCAACGAAAAAGGGTCACGATCGTGTGTTGGAACCACATGCGGTGAGTAAAACTGCTTCAAATATCTCTGTGTTGTTAACTTAGCTATCCGAGCGTAAGCACACCAAGTAAACAACATGCGATGTTGTCATCAAACTGCACTTTCCACATGTACACCTTAAAAAGAAAAAAAAAGATGACAAAGTGGAACTTAGTCATTTTCCAAAACCGCTAAGCAAATATACACAGTTTCAGTACATACCACATAGAGACGCCTTTGCTGATGCTGCTCTTGTTAAATTTCAGTCTCTGGATCTGTGTCACAGCTTCCACATGCTCTCAACTCAAAATCCTACTGGCGCTCGTGATTCTTTAGCTCCGCCCACACGTCACGCCTCTAGGTTCTCGTGTTTTTCCGGGAAAAATCGGTACAGACTATCTTTCTCTTATGAATATAACAAAAATAAAGACTTTTTGGAGTTATGAAGGATGCAGTACTACTCTATAGGTACTCAAGATTAACAGGATATTGAGTGAAAACGAGCATTTCACCCCCCCTTTAAAATTACATTAAAAGGTTATAATAAGAAATGCAATGCTATACCTACTGGATTGTTAAGAATAATCCAAAGTAGTTTTTCTGATCTTTTATCTAGACCAGTAGTTCCTCTCCCCTCTTTGAAAATATGTAATGTTGACCTCTTAGACTGTAAGTGTAATAACAAACTTATTTATAAGGAACTTAAACGTATCATCACTGGTGATTATAAATGTTATTTTCTGGGAGATGTTGAAACCTCAGTAAGGGACAAAGCTTTTACCCATTATATAGCTTACCCAGTTGCTCCAAAGGTCAAGGAGACTCATTATAAAATTATGTTTAGGATATATCCAGTTAGTGACTTTATACAAAAACGATTTCATTTCGATGTGGATCCTTGTGGTTTCTGCTCTTCATTTCCTGAAACACTTGATCACCTTTTCTTTTATTGTGAGGTTTCTTCTAAATTTTGGTTTGATATACATAGCTGGTTGTCAGTAAAAATGGAGACAGTTTCTCCTATAACTCAGCAAGATGTGCTCTTTTTTAAATGTGATTTAAATTCATCCTTCTCTGATGTTGTGAATTTTGTTTTGTTGATGGGTAAATATCATATACATACTTGTAAATGGAAAAAATGTAAACCTTCCTTCAATATATTCTTATGTGAGATTGTTAAAATGTTTCAGAGCTTAAAATGCCTCAAAAAACTTAATCGAAAATCGGAAAAGTTATGCTTCTCTTTGTCAAAATATCTATTATTTTAAAAACATTTTTAACTTCATTGACTACAATTTTGGTTTCATCCTTGCTCCTTGTTATTTGTTTGTTTTATTTATTTATTTATTTATTTATTTTCTCTCTCTTTAATGTAAACTATGTGCTGGTCTATATGAAAGTGTCTTACATTGTTGGTTCCCTGTCTTGTTATGTACATTAAGCAATAAATAAATAAATAAATAAATATTGAACTACACGTATCTAAAAGTCAAAGAAACAATTAAACATGAAACCCCATATAACTATAAACGTGTACAAACATATCTGAATGCGATTTTTAAGAAATCTTCAGCGTTACATATTTCTACCGATTCATGCCGTCCTACCGCGACTATTTTTGGCCGGCCACACGACGTCGCCGTCGGACCAATGTTTGCTGGTTTGTTATTAAGGACGTAGTGTCATGGATCGCAAGAGGCGAAGACTCAAGTGCAGGCAGATGGGAAGACTTTATTTATACGTCACCAAAATAAACAGAAACACAACTGAAACCAGAGGAGCGTTCAAAGTTACGAGACATAGACTGAAGTCAGATTCCCAGTGAAATGCTCTCAGACAGCAAATGCAATGAGTTTGCATCCTTCTTTTCTGAGAAGATCATCAATATCAGGAAGGCGATTAGCACATCCTCAAGTAATGCAGAGGTCAGACAGATTCAGCCACAATATCAAAAAGATACTACGTGTATTTTTGAAGCAATTGATTGCAACATTCTGGAAGACACAGTGCAGCACCTAAAATCATCAACCTGCTATCTTGACACACTTCCCACATCTTTTTTCAACAGTGTGCGTAACTGCTTAGAAGCAGATTTCTTAGAAGTGGTGAACACTTCACTTCTTTCTGGGACATTTCCAAACTCCTTAAAAACTGCAGTTGCAGATATGCTCACTGAATATAAACCTAACAGAGCACTCAGATCATTAGGATCGAGTCAGTTAGAAATACCAAGGGTTCACACAAAACAAGGGGAATCTGCTTTTAGTTTCTATGCCGCTCACAGTTGGAATCATCTTCCAGAAGAGACCAATTAAATTCAATTCAATTCAATTCAAGTTTTACAAAACAAATCGTTACAAAGCAGCTTTACAGAAAATTATGTTTCTACAATATTTAGTAGTAGCTAGTAGTTTGTGCACATTTGACAGGATTTTAGAAAAAATAAAAAAAATAATAATAATACAAGACGTAGTCAGCTAGACGATGAACTATCAATATTATTAAGTTATTATATGATTCAGTCACACATTTAGCAATAATTGTTAGTTCTGTTTGTTGATTCAGGGTTAGCATCATCTGAGGTCCTCTGAGGGTCAGCATCATCTCTTCTCAGGTGTTCTGGATCCAGACTGGAGCTTGTGTAAATCCTAGTTACCACGGGATGTGAATCCCGTGGCGAAACATAGAAACAAAATAGAGACATCATTAGCATAGCTGCTGATCCAACAAAGTAAAATTAGTTTAACCCAAGCTAATGAATAAAAATGCACCTTTGATCAGATGCAACTACACTCACAAATAAAAGATACATTATTCGAATGCTTGGCGAAAGAGATGCGTTTTTAATCTAGATTTAAACAGAGAGAGTGTGTCTGAACCCCGAACATTATCAGGAAGGCTATTCCAGAGTTTGGGAGCCAAATGTGAGAAAGCTCTACCTCCTTTAGTGGACTTTGCTATCCTAGGAACTACCAAAAGTCCAGCGTTTTGTGACCTTAGGGTGCGTGATGGGTTGTAACGTGGTAGAAGGCTAGTTAGGTACTGTTATATACTGAGCTAGGGTTGATTGACCTTTAGGGGGCAATCTATTGCCGTTTTGACTTGGCTTAAATACACCAAAGAAGAAGAGTTAAATGAGATTAAATCCACCTGTGATCCTCTGACATGTGTATTGTTTGCTGCTGGTTCCTTCTGAGTAAATTTCCTCATCTTGACCTGATCTGTGTCTCTCAAGTTATTACATTTTTGGCGATGAGGATGAAAGCAAGGAAAAAGGAAGTTTTGAAAAGGTGAAAAAGCTGGATCCCTACAAGTGGGAGCTTTCGAAAAGAAGATGGCCAACATGATAGGAACAGTCACACCATTCCTCGATTAGATGATCTTTTTGCAACATTGTCAGGAGGGCAGAAGTTCACCAAATTGGATATGAGTCACGCTTACCATCAGATTGCATTAGATGCAGAGTCCAAGAAATATGTCACAGTGAATACCCATAAGGGGCTGTTTACTTACCGTGTGTTACCCTTTGGAGTTTCTTCTAGTCCTGCTATCTTCCAAAGGACCATTGAGGGAGTACTGCAAGGTCTTCCTTATGTGGCAGTTTTCCTGGATGACATCTTGGTGACCGGTAGCAATGATGGCGAGCATCTCCAAACGCTGGCTAGGGTATTGGAAAGGTTGCAGGAAGCAGGATTGCGTTTGAAACGGAGTAAATGTACTTTCATGGAAAAAGAGGTAATGTTCTTGGGTCATAAAGTTGATGAGACTGGCCTACACCCAGTACCCGAAAAAGTGACTGCTATTCAAAGTGATCCCTCGCCAAATACTGTGACTGAGTTGAAGGCCTATTTGGGACTGTTAAACTACTATAAAAAATTTTGCCCAACTTGTCTACTGTTTTAGCCCCAGTGCACAAGATGCTGCGAAAGGAGACAAAATGGCACTGGGGTGGAGAACAAGAAGATGCCTTTGTTCAGTCTAAAAAAATGCTCCAATCAGTAGAAGTTCTGGTCCATTATGACCCCCAGAAGGATGTGATGTTATCATGTGATGCTTCTCCTTATGGCTTAGGTGCAGTTCTTTCTCATAAGATGCCAGATGGTAGTGAAAGACCCATTGGATTTATGTCACGGACATTGAAACAAGCTGAGCGGAATTATTCGCAGTTGGACAAGGAAGGATTGGCTGTAATGTTTGGCTTGCAACGCTTCCATAAGTATTTGTATGGTCGGAAGTTTACCATCGTTACAGATCATAAACCCTTGTTGTCTTTGTTTAACGAGTTAAAATCTGTTCCCCAAATGTCATCTCCTAGGATCCAGCGATGGGCTGTAACATTAAGAGCATATGAATACAACATTATCTACAAACCTGGCAAGGATCATGCAAATGCAGATGCTCTAAGTCGGTTACCCTTGCCAACTGAATCGGTCCCAGAACAGGAGGAAAGAGTACTAATGCTGGAGAATGCAGACATAACCTTGATTACAGCAGAACAGGTGAGAAGTTGGACACAAAAAGATCCGGTATTATCCAGAGTGAGAGAAATGGTGCAACGAGGATTGCTGCAGGAAAAAATAGGAGCAGAGTTTGACCCATTCACATCAAGAAAAGATGAATTAAGTGTACAGGATGGTTGTGTGCTTTGGGGGGCTCGCGTAATCATTCCCAGTGTGGGTAGATCAGAAGTCCTGAACCAGCTGCATCAGTGTCATCCTGGAGTGTCTAGGATGAAAGCGTTAGCCCGAAGTTATGTGTGGTGGCCAAAGATGGACCAGGATGTGGAAAGGTTAGTTAAAACCTGTCGTATCTGTCAAGAACATAGAAACGTTCCTGCTGTAGCTCCACTTCATCCTTGGAATTGGCCAGAAAAACCATGGCAAAGACTGCATGTGGATTATGCAGGACCCTTCATGGGGAAAATGTTCTTGATCTTGATTGATGCACATTCAAAATGGATAGATGGGTATCCTGTGAACTCCGCTACATCTGCTGTAACCATTGAATGTTTGCGTACTAGCTTTAGTAACCATGGACTACCGGAACTAATTGTATCAGATAATGCTACTTGCTTTGTGAGTGCTGAATTCAAAGAGTTCCTGAAAAAAAATGGAGTACGACATGTTACTTCTGCACCCTATCATGCTTCCAGTAATGGGTTAGTAGAGCGGGCTGTACAAATTGTTAAAGGCATGTTAAAAAAATGTGTTGAAGGAACAATGGCAACTAAATTGGCTCGAGTGTTATTCAGTTACAGGATTACTCCTCAGACCACCACAGGACTTTCTCCAGCTGAACTGTTGCATGGACGGAAATTACGATGTTCTTTGGACTTTATACATCCCGATTTAACTGTGAAGATTCAGGAACAACAACAAAAGCAAAAAGTCCATCATGACAAAAAGGCCCATGAACGTAGCTTGGGTGTTGGAGATCCAGTACTTGTTCGGAATTTTACTTACGGACCGAAATGGATTCCGGGACATATTGAGACGGTGACTGGACCACTTTCTTATAAAGTGATGCTGGGTGATGGGAGAGTGGTCCGAAGACATGTGGATCAAATTCATGCCGGACAGAAATTGCTTGTGAACCTTTCAGAGGAGGCTTTGGACCATAAATCTCCTGATTTGGATTTTTCTGATAACTCAGCTGCTGTAGTGGCTAAACAGACTGATGAAAAAGAAACTGAGGACATTTCCAGGGGGACTAATCCCCTTGAAGTAAGTGGGGAGTCTGCTCAACCTGGTGAGATAACCACTGAATCACTGACACAATCCTTCAGCCCTGTTGTGAGACGGTCACAAAGAACCAGGAAAGTGCCTGGTCATTTAAAAGATTATGAACTGAATTGAAGAAAAAAAAAAAAAGAAAAGTTAAAAAAAGTTATATTTTTTGAATTATATTGTAACATGATTGTAGTATTGTGATTTATGGAGAAATATTGTACACTTGGGGGGAAGATGTTATATACTGAGCTAGGGTTGATTGACCTTTAGGGGGCAATCTATTGCCGTTTTGACTTGGCTTAAATACACCAAAGAAGAAGATGTTAAATGAGATTAAATCCACCTGTGATCCTCTGACATGTGTATTGTTTGCTGCTGGTTCCTTCTGAGTAAATTTCCTCATCTTGACCTGATCTGTGTCTCTCAAGTTATTACAGGTACGCAGGAGCTAAACCATTTAGGGCCTTATAGGTAAGTAATGATAATTTGTAACTGATACAGAACTTAATAGGTAGCCAGTGCAGAGACTGTAAAATTGGGGTAATATGATCATATTTTCTTGACTTCGTAAGGACTCTAGCTGCTGCATTTCTGACGACCTGTAGCTTGTTTATTGACGAAGCAGGACAACCACCTAGAAGTGCATTACAATAGTCCAGTCTAGAGGTCATGAATGCATGAACTAACTTTTCTGCATCAGAAACAGATAACATGTTTCGTAGCTTGGCAATGTTTCTAAGATGGAAGAATGCAGTTTTTGTAACATTGGAAATATGATTTTCAAAAGACAAATTGCTGTCTAATATAACACCCAGATTTCTGACTGTAGAGGAAGTAACAGTATATCCGTCTAGTTGTAGATTGTAATCTACAAGATTCTGTGTAGTGTTTTTTGGTCCAATAATTAGTATCTCTGTCTTATCCGAATTTAATTGGAGAAAATTATTTGTCATCCAATCTTTTACATTTTTAACACACTCTGTTAGCTTAGATAATTGGGAAGTTTCATCTGGTCTCGTTGAGATATATAGCGGAGTATCATCAGCATAACAGTGGAAGCTAATTCCGTATTTTCTAATAATATTACCAAGGGGCAACATGTATATTGAAAATAGAAGGGGACCTAGGACGGATCCTTGTGGCACTCCATATTTTACTGATGATAAATGAGATGACTCCCCATTTAAGGTAACAAAATGGTAGCGATCGGACAGGTAGGATCTAAACTATCTTAGAGCCTGCCCTTGAATACCTGTATAGTTTTGTAATCGATCTATGAGTATGTCATGATCTATGGTGTCGAACGCAGCACTAAGATCAAGTAAGACTAGAAATGAGATGCAGCCTTGATCTGACGCAAAGAGCAGGTCATTTGTAATTTTAACAAGTGCAGTTTCTGTGGTATGGTGGGGCCTAAAACCTGACTGAAATTCTTCATACAGATCATTTTTATGCAGGAAGGTGCTCAATTGAGCAGACACAAATTTTTCTAACATTTTAGACATAAATGGAAGATTTGAAATAGGCCTATAATTTGCCAGTACACTAGGATCTAGTTTTGGTTTCTTAATAAGAGGCTTGATAACCGCCAGCTTGAATGGATTTGGGACGTGACCTAAAGATAACGACGAGTTAATGATATTGAGAAGCGGTTCTTCGGCTACAGGTAACAGCTCTTTCAGTAATTTAGTGGGTACAGGATCTAATAAACATGTTGTTGGTTTAGATACAGTGATGAGTTTATTTAGCTCTTCCTGTCCTATGGTTGTAAAGCACTGCAGTTTATCTTTGGGTGCGATGGATGAAACTGTGTTAGATGCTGTAGAATCTACATTCGCTATTGTATTTCTAATGTTATCTATTAGTGAAGAAATTCATAAAGTCATTACTATTTAACGTTGGTGGAATATTTGAATCAGGTGGCGTCTGGTAATTTGTTAATTTAGCCACTGTGCTAAATAAAAACCTTGGATTGTTTTGGTTATTTTCAATGAGTTTGTGTATATGCTCTGCCCTAGCAGTTTTTAGAGCCTGTCTATAGCTGGACATACTGTTTTTCCAAGCAATTCTTAAAAACTTCCCAGTTAGTTTTTCTCCATTTGTGTTCAAGACTACGAGTTTCTTTCTTGAGAGAGTGAGTATTACTGTTATACCATGGCACAGTACGTTTTTCTCTAACCTTTTTCAATTTGATGGGGGCAACAGTTTCTAATGTATTAGAAAAAAATAGTGCCCATGTTGCCAGTCATTTGTCTAATTCATGTGTATTTTTGGGTACAAATAGCAGTTGAGATAGATCAGGCAGGTTATTTGCGAATCTTTCTTTGGTGGCTGGAACAATAGTTCTGCCCAGACGGTAACGCTGAGACATATAGTTAATATCAGTTATACGCAGCATGCACGATACAAGGAAATGGTCTGTAATATCATCACTTTGAGGTACAATATCTGTAGCAGTAAGATCGATTCCATGCGATATAATTAAATCTAGTGTATGATTAAAACGATGAGTGGGCCCGGTGACATTTTGCTTGACTCCAAAAGAGTTTATTAGGTCAGTGAACGCAAGTCCTAATGTATCATTTGTATTATCAACGTGAATATTAAAATCTCCCATGATTAGCGCCTTATCAACTGTAACTAGAAGGTCTGAGAGGAAATCTGCAAATTCTTTGAGGTATTCTGTATATGGCCCTGGTGGTCTATACACAGTAGCCAGAGCAAGAGATACATTAGATTTCTTTTGCATGTCTGACAGAGTAACATTTAGCAGAAGTATTTCAAAAGAGTTAAACCTATATCCTGTTTTCTGGGTAACATTGAGAATATCACTCTATATTGTTGCAACACCTCCGCCACGACCAGTCTGACGGGGCTCATGCTTATAACAGTAGTTTGGTGGAGTAGACTCATTTAGACCAAAATAATCATTTGGTTTTAGCCAGGTTTCAGTCAAGCAGAGTAAATCAAAACTATTATCTTTGATCATTTCATTTACAATAACTGCTTTGGGTTTCAGTGATCTAATATTTATGAGCCCAAACTTTAAAAATTGTTTTTGTTCATTTACTTTACATTTTTCTGGTTTAATTGCGATAAGATTTTTTCTAGATCCTACATTATATTTATATTTTGACTTCACTATTCGGGGAACAGACACAGTCTTAATAGTTTTTACAGCGCAAGTACTTTTAGCATTTAAGCGGGTGGAACAAAACTCATCATAATGGTTATTTGAGAATTGTCTTACTAGTCACATGGAGCGAAGTGTCCTGGAGATGTTGTCAGAGAGAAGCTCCGCTCCAATTCTGCTGGGGTGTAATCCATCAGCGCGAAACAGCCTAGGACGCTCCCAGAAAAGATTCCAGTTATTAACAAATAGCAGTTTCTGTTCTTTACACCATGACAACAACCATTCATTTAAAGCAAAAAGTCTACTGAACCTTTCGTGTCCTCGTCGTTACGTGGGCAGTGGTCCTGAAATGACGATCGTCGCCGCGGGCGTCGTGCTTCGAACCGTCTCGATCAGGCTGCTGAAGTCCCTCTTCAGTGTCTCCGTCTGCCGCAGCGTGGTGTCGTTAACCCCGGCGTGAAGCAAGACCGCTCTGGGGCTCTCGTCGGCCTTCAGGATCGCGGGTATCTACACAGAAACATTGAGAACACGAGCACCAGGCAAACAATGAGCGTGCACTTTACCTTCGTTTAACGTAGCACGGACGTGTCGGACGATGGAGTCTCCGATGATCACAGCGTCGCGTCCTGTCTTGCGGAGGGGAGCGCAGCGGTTCCGGGTGGAGATCTCGAAGGCAGGAGGGGGAGAAGTCGTCACCCGGGGCCTGGCTCGTGTCCTCCGCTGTGGATTCACCCAGGGTCCATGGTGTTCCAGCGTCGCAGTGAAGGACATCTGGGAAGATCGCGTCCTGGGTGCACCGGGCCTGTGCAGAGAAACACACGGAGTAGACGTGGTTGGACTGTTAACAGCACGCTGTATACTTACCCTGGACTTGTGAACGTCAGCCCGGGATGATTCCAGCGCGGCTCTCCGTTCTCTCAGCTGGGCCTGCCAATCCTCCAGGTCGGGAATCTGCTTCCCCATGGCCTCGAACTTGAGCTGCACAGAGTGGAGACATTCATCCGCCATTAAAGCAAGTAACAGTGAGTACAGCAGTGGTAATGTGTGTGAATAGAGTATTAGCAATATAAGCGCAGTTAGCAGAAACCACGCTTGCTGATGCTAACGGGCTATGAGCTAATAGCGGACCCGGGAGATCAAAATAAAACTAGTGATAGCGAGGCGCTCTGATTGTTTTTGTTGTAGAATATAATAGAGGATATATTCACACGTTATATAAACGGAAACGATGGTGTATAAAATAGATTTTTAAGTTAAAAATAGTCGATGAAAAGAATATAGTGACGGAGCTCAAACACAGTACAGACGCCAACAACAAACAGGAAGTGACATCAGGAAGTGCAGCCTTTTTTAAATCTCAGTTATTGTGCGCTCTTGAAGAGAGTTTAATTGTTTTGACTATAGTAACTAGGGCTGGGATGATACGCTAATCTGCCAATTCAATACTATCCCGATACTTGTGTGCTGATTCAATATATATTTATAATTATATATATATATATATATATATATATATATATATATATATATATATATATATATATATATATATATATATATATATATATATATATAATTGAGTATTGTGATTATAGTTATATAACTATTGCAATTTGTGACTTATCCAAATTGTCTAAGGAGGTCTGGGAACGACTGAAGAAGACAGCAGTGAGGGAAGGAAGTAATCACCAGAATGTAAGTTCTTTGAGAATGTGTGCATTGTTTATTACAAGTTGAGTTTTCATTTAAATGTAGCAATGTACACAGTGAGTCAAAAGTTTTAAATATATTTTAAAAGTATAGTTTATTTCTATAATGCACAGCTATATTTTCAGCATTAATTACTCCAGTCTTCAGTGTCACATGATGTTCAGAAATCATTCTAAATTATGATTTACTGCTCAATAAATTTTTCTGATTATTACTAGCGTTGAAATTGAATTAAAATTGAATACCAGTGGTAGAGAAGACTTTTGTAATTTCACAAAATATATTTTTTTTCAATGTTTTGAACTTTGTTTTTATAAAATAATCATGAAGAAAAAAAGTGACTCTCCAGAAATGCTAAGTTTTCTTCCCCATCATTTCTAATATGGGGTACGTTTCCCTAAAACCAACTGTGGTCACAAGTTCCTTCGTTACCAATAGAGTTCAGTGGAACTAATGACCGTAGTAAGCTAACTGCAGATGTGATTCACATCATTCATGTACGTCATGAGCAGATGTACACTTTGATCATAGCGGCAATAATGTGATTAGGTGCATGTAAATGCACTGATTGATGATAATCAGCAATGTTTATGAAAAAGCAGCAAATCAGTATATGAAAAAGATCATGTGACACTGAAGATTGGAGTAAAGTTACTGAAAATTCAGCTTTGCCTCATAATTATTTCAATAAATACGTTTTAAAGTATATTTGAAAAAGAGTATGGAAACTGTTATTTCTTTCTTTTTTTTTCTTTTTTTTACAATATTACTTTTTTTATATATTTATATTTCTCAAGTTAATTTAGCCTTGGTGAGCAAAAGAGACTTCTCTTGAAAACCATAAAGAAAAGATTCCAGATGTTTGACTGGTTGTGAACATACATAAGCAACATTAACAAGATGATCCTCCCTTTCAGCTCAGAGAAGGATGTTGACAGTGCAGGCCCAGGATGAAGAATAGGAGGAAGAACACATTTAACAATTTTCTCATAAACTTTCCATGTGTTATAATAAAAACAATGAACATGACTACAGTAATATGCTAAATGTTATTAAAAGATTCTAGTTTGCAAGAAATCTGAGTGTCTGACTCTACACTAGAGGAACTCTTTTCTGAAGAAGATCAGGTGCTGAGAAGGAGCCTTGTTCTACAGCAAAACACTGCATCAAGCCTCCTGTCCTTCCCTCAGAAGAGCCTGTCTTCTGCTGCTGGGGTAAGAAACACACTCTTCCTCTTCTCTATCAGCTGTCCTGCACCTAACTCTGCCTCCTCAGCACTGTCTGAAAGAGTCATCTCCACAGTCAGTAATCAGAGATCACAGATTCTTCTGAGAAAGTCAATACGCTCATTTTCTTTAAAACTGTTTTTTCGGGTGGGACAAATAATACAGGAGAGATGCTAGAAATCTCTATATTGTTCATTTTTCATAGCTTTATGAATGTTTTTTTTTCTGAGAAGCTCAAGAATTATGGTTCTTTGGAAATTGCTATATTGTTTAGGTTTATCCTCTGATAGTGAGCACAGAGCCCTGATCATGACATGCAAGAAAAAAAAAAGTCATGTCTATGATTTACTAATTCGTTCCCTCGATGTACTAAAACATGCAAGCTTACTTTTACATTTCATTGATGTGCTAAATCGTATGCACAATTTACTAATTCGTTCTCTTGATGTATAAATATTGTACATGATTTAGCAAATCGAGGGAATGAAATAGAAAATAGTGCGCATGAATTAGCTACATTTTTTCCTGCATGCCATGTAATTAAAGCACATCACCACCAGACATTTATACCAGGAGCCTCATATACAACGCTCAAGAAACAGTTTTACTTTGTGCAGTATCTCTGTGCAGTATCTGCTGAATTGTTTCATATCTATTGATCATGTATTTTTTGTTGCACCAAATTATGTAGAGTTGTATCAATTAGTGTACTGATAATTAAATATAATTTTCACTGATAACGTCATTAACTATCCCCATCCTTAATAAGACAAACATTATCTGTTGTTTATATTGTGTAATCTATGAATTTATGTATTTAGTTTTCTGTGTTCATGACAATGTTTTGGCTTAATATTTGTAGAAAGTAGTGCTGAATAAATGTTGATTTGTGAATGAATGCAGTGTTTTTTGTCTATTTTATATTAGAATGTAATGTTTTTGTATTTGCTTGCATTGAATGTATGTAATTAATGTATTTACAATGAATCCCATATAATTAGATTACAATTAGATTTCATAAGGTTTATTTTTTACACCAGAGATGGATTGAGTTTATTAGTTCTTTATGTATTTCAAGGTAATGGTGAGGTGAAAATATGTTGTTGCTACCAATATTATCTGGTAAGGTCACGTCCTCATAACGTCCCAGTTTGTTCATTAGGACGTTCTATTCACGTTCCACGTTTGTGGGAATCACAATGTTACGTTGCTTGAACGTTATTTGGGACATCGCTGCAACGAATATGGTCAGGTCCAGTTACGTCGTCACGAGCTGGGCGTCACTTCAGAAGCCTGTTCGCGACCCTGTTGATCAGGGCCGTGCACAGACCTTTTGAGGGGCATGTGCTGAAACTGAAAAAGGGCACCCCCCCCCCCTTTTTTATATCAAGATTATTTAGTAAGCCTGCATAAAAGGAAGAAATGGTCACATCTTCATGACAAATTCAATAACACAAAATAATAGTCTCAAAAGCTTTAGATTTATTCACGATTAATAACAACCATAATAATAATATTAGATAATTAGATAATATAGATAAACAGGGTTTTAAGGGCTTCTTTAAACCTAATACAACAGCAACCTTCTGTGAGCCATGAATCTGGCAAAAAATTGATACTGTGGTGGACCAGGGATGTTGGTCTCTCGAAGGTCTCTTATTCACTACACTTTCCCCTAAAATAAGCCAGCAATGAAAAAATAAATAAAAATAGTGTGAAAAGTACAGTTGCAGTGAAAAGCATTTCTGAAGGATCACGTGACACTGAAGAGTACTGAACTGGAGTAATGATGCTGAAAATTCAGCTTTGATCACAAAAATAAATTACATTTTAAAATATTCAAATAGAAAACAGTTATTTAAAATTTTAAATATATTACACAATATTACTGATTTTGCTGTATTTTGGATCAAATAAATGAAGCCTTGGAATGAATCACGAATTACATTCTGTATGATAAAATATAAAGATTTCAGTGATCTTCTGTAATTTTTTTTTGTTTAGTTACTACTACATTACTGTAGTAAAACCATGTTTTACAACATTTTATAAAGAGAGTATACAGAGAGTATACCATAACATGATTAGCCTAAATGTTAATAAATTAAGTGTATCAGCAATCATAAATCAAAGAAGAAATTTCTTAGAAATATATGTTATAGGTGACGAGGATCACTCGTTGCTTTGTGTAAGTTCCAGTACGAAACAGCGCGGGGGCGCACCTGTTATGATTTTCCGATGGTAAAAACAAATTATATGTTGTTGTATTACTTATCAATATATCGTTTTTGACCAGCGAATGTGTGCAAATGTGATTTTTTTTCTGTCCGTCATTAAAACGGCGATGGCGCCTGCCGCTGCGGGCATCACATTACATTTTCATCTAGGTTACAAACTAGATTTTTTAGCTATATAGACGGAGCGCTCAGTTTTTCCTGTGGTAAAATGCATTTGGCCAAATTAGCATTTTATTAAAGATGAAATGCTACTATCTGCACAGGCTATTTAAGTGTTGGCTATGTATTGGCTATATGGCAAATGCTAGCCCTCTCTCTCAGGCGACGTCCCACATGTCTCAGTGAGTCAGTCAGACATCAAATAAATAAAATATGAGCCTTTATAGACAGTGTTTAGTAGTACTTCTTCAAACAACAAGATATTTATTTACCCTTCGCAAAACTTTGTTCAGCTCAGCTGTTGTCTACTGTGCGGCTGCTGTGGAACTTCAGTTGATTCAATGAGAGGGGGCGGAGTTATCAGCTTACTGACCGCTTGAGGATCGAATAAGATTTACACAAGCTCGTTTTAAGAACTTTCATTTGGTAAAACAGACAGACAGACGTAAAGGGTGACCAATAGCAGTGATTAAAAAAAAAAAAAAAAACACCACCAAAAAAAGGGCACTTCGGAGTGTAAGGCCAAAAAGGGCATGTGCTCTGCACAGGTTGAGCCCTACCTGTGCACGTGCCTGAAAAAGATACTATGTCTATTTTTGAAGCAATTGATAGCAACATTCTGGAAGACACAGTGCAGCACCTAAAATCATCAACCTGCTATCTTGACACACTTCCCACATCTTTTTTCAACAGTGTGCTTAACTGCTTAGCAGATCTCTTAGAAGTGGTGAACACTTCACTTCTTTCTGGGACATTTCCAAACTCCTTAAAAACTGCAGTTGCAGATATGCTCACTGAATATAAACCTAACAGAGCACTCAGATCATTAGGATCGAGTCAGTTAGAAATACCAAGGGTTCACACAAAACAAGGGGAATCTGCTTTTAGTTTTTATGCCGCTCGCAGTTGGAATCATCTTCCGGAAGAGACCAGATGTGCTAAAACACTAGTCACATTTAAATCTAGACTTAAAACTCATCTGTTTAGCTGTGCATTTATTGAATGAGCACTGTGCAATGTCCGAACTGATTGCACTATATTTTCACTGTTTTTTTTTTTTTTTTAAGTAAACGAATTTTGTAACTGTTTTTAAATTCATTTTAAGTACATTTTTTAATCATTTTAAAAAATTTAAAATTGCTTGTTTTATTTTTGTTATAATTTTTCTTTATGATTATTTTACTTTCTTTTATGTAAAGCACTTTGAATTACCATTGTGTATGAAATGTGCTATATATATAAACTTGCCTTGCCTTGCCTAGTGTGTAAGTGGGCGTATATATATATATGTATAAACACACACAAACACACACTACCGGTCAGAGTTTGGGATCAGAATGATTGTTTTTTTTTTTTACAAGATTTTATTTTACTCATCAAGACAGCATTTATTTGATCAAAAATACTGGAAAACATGTAATATTGTAAGATATTATTAACATTTTTCTATTTTAATATACATGAAAGTGTAATTTATTCATGTGATGTGCAGCTGTATTTTCAGCATCATTCCTCCAGTCTTCAGTGTCACATGATCTTCAGAAATCAGAATAATATGATGATTTATTATTAGAATTATCAACAGTTTTGCTGATAAATATTATTTTGTAACTGTGATACTTTTTTCAGGATTCTTTGATGAATAAAAAGTTAAAAAGAAGAGCTTTTATTTAAAATATAAATATTTTCTAACAATATTCAGTTCAATAGTTTGGGCTCAGTAAATTTTTATCCTTTCTTTTTTTTTATAAGAAATTGTATTCTTTATTAGATCTTATAATCTTTTATTCAGGATGTGTTACATTGATAAGAAGTGATATCAAAGATTAATATTGTTAGAAGAGATATATATTTTGAATAAACGCTGTTCTTTAAAAAAATTATACATCGAAGAATCCTGAAAACATTATCGCAGATTCCAAAATAATATTTGGTAGCACAACTATTAATAATTGAATTAATAAATCATCATAATTTCATGATTTCTAAAGATCATGTTACACTGAAGACTGGAGGAATTATGCTGAAAATACAGCTGCACAAACACAGAAATAAATTATATTTTAAAGGATATTAAAATAGAAACCTTTATTTTATTTTGATAATTTTGAATTATTACTGAAATACAACCTTTTTTTTGTTTCAAACAGTTCATTGAACAATAATAAATGAAGTACCTGAAGCTGACAATGAAGTAAATGTATAATAATTAGCAAAGATGATTAATTTAGCGTTGTAAACGCGCGTGTGAGCGAGGTGAAGACGCGCCTGAGGACCAAACACAGCACAACGGTAGGAAACTTCACTCCTCTCATTATTTATCTTTTACTATAGCGATTTATTTTTAGATACGTGATCTGGGTCTTTCATAGAGTTGTAGAGTTATTAGAGAAATAGAGTTATTTTTTACATTCTTTGGTTGAAGTTTTCAGATCGGCACTTCGGAGCCTGTTCGCGACTCGGTTGATTCAGATCGGCACTTCGGAGCATGTTCGCGATTCGGAGCATTTTCGCGACTCGGTTGATTCAGATCGGCACTTCGGAGCATGTTTGAGATTTTTTTTTAATTCAGATCAGGACATCGAAGCAGGAAGTGTTTGTTAAACAGTTAATTGGTGATAAATGAATATTTGGACTTGAGGCTTTTTTTTTTACCTGTCGATTCAGCATGGACATGGACCCACACACAAAGGTGGACACACTCTAGACTTAATCATCAGTAGGGCTCTAAACTTTTCATCCATTGTTATTAAGGACGTAGTGTCACGGATCGCAAGAGGCGAAGACTCAAGTGCAGGCAGATGGGAAGATTTTATTTATACGTCACCAAAATAAACAAAAACACAACTGAAACCAGAGGAGTGTTCAAAGTTACGAGACATAGACTGAAGTCAGATTCCCAGTGAAATGCTCTCAGACAGCAAATGCAATGAGTTTGCATCCTTCTTTTCTGAGAAGATCATCAACATCAGGAAGGCGATTAGCACATCCTCAAGTAATGCAGAGGTCAGACAGATTCAGCCACAATATCAAAAAGATACTGTCTATTTTTGAAGCAATTGATAGCAAGATTCTGGAAGACACAGTGCAGCACCTAAAATCATCAACCTGCTATCTTGACACACTTCCCACATCTTTTTTCAACAGTGTGCTTAACTGCTTAGAAGCAGATCTCTTAGAAGTGGTGAACACTTCACTTCTTTCTGGGACATTTCCAAACTCCTTAAAAACTGCAGTTGCAGATATGCTCACTGAATATAAACCTAACAGAGCACTCAGATCATTAGGATCGAGTCAGTTAGAAATACCAAAGGTTCACACAAAACAAGGGGAATCTGCTTTTAGTTTCTATGCCGCTCGCAGTTGGAATCATCTTCCAGAAGAGACCAGATGTGCTAAAACACTAGTCACATTTAAATCTAGACTTAAAACTCATCTGTTTAGCTGTGCATTTATTGAATGAGCACTCTGCAATGTCCGAACTGATTGCACTATATTTTCACTGTTTTTTTTTCCCCAAGTAAACGAATTTTGTAACTGTTTTTAAATTCATTTTAAATTAAGTAATTTTTTGATCATTTTAAAAGTTTTAAAATTGCTTGTTTAATTTGTGTTATAATTTTTCTTTATGATTATTTTACTTTCTTTTATGTAAAGCACTTTGAAATACCATTGTGTATGAAATGTGCTATATATATAAACTTGCCTTGCCTTGCCTAGTGTGTTAGTGGGCATATATATATATATATATATATATATATATAACACACACACAAACACACACTACCGGTCAGAGTTTGGGATCAGAATGATTGTTTATGTTTTTATACAAGAATTTATTTTACTCATCAAGACAGCATTTATTTGATCAAAAATACTGGAAAACATGTAATATTGTAAGATATTATTAAAATTTTTCTATTTTAATATACATGAAAGTGTAATTTATTCATGTGATGTGCAGCTGTATTTTCAGCATCATTCCTCCAGTGTTCAGTGTCACATGATCTTCAGAAATCAGAATAATATGATGATTTATTATTAGAATTATCAACAGTTTTGCTGATAAATATTATTTTGTAATCTGTGATACTTTTTTCAGGATTCTTTGATGAATAAAAAGTTAAAAAGAAGAGCTTTTATTTAAAATATAAATATTTTCTAACAATATTCATTACAGTTCAATAATTTGGGCTCAGTAAATTTTTATCCTTTCTTTTTTTTTATAAGAAATTTTATTCTTTATTAGATCTTAGAATCTTTTATTCAGGATGTGTTACATTGATAAGAAGTGATATCAAAGATTAATATTGTTAGAAGAGATTTATATTTTGAATAAACGCTGTTCTTTAAGAAAAATTATACATCGAAGAATCCTGAAAACATTATCGCAGATTCCAAAATAATATTTGGTAGCACAACTATTAATAATTGTATTAATAAATCATCATAATTTCATGATTTCTAAAGATCATGTAACACTGAAGACTGGAGGAATGATGCTGAAAATACAGCTGCACATCACAGAAATAAATTATATTTTAAAGGATATTAAAATAGAAAACATTATTTTATTTTATTTTTATAATTTTGAATTATTACTGAAATACAACCTTTTTTTTGTTTCAAACAGTTCATTGAACAATAATAAATGAAGTACCTGAAGCTGACAATGAAGTAAATGTATAATAATTAGCAAAGATGATTAATTTAGCGTTGTAAACGCGCGTGTGAGCGAGGTGAAGACGCGCCTGAGGACAAAACACAGCACAACGGTAGGAAACTTCACTCCTCTCATTATTTCTCTTTTACTATAGCGATTTATTTTTAGATACGTGATCTAGGTTTTTCATAGAGTTGTAGAGTTATTAGAGAAATAGAGTTATTTTTTACATTCTTTGGTTGAAGTTTTCAGATCGGCACTTCGGAGCCTGTTCGCGACTCGGTTGATTCAGATCGGCACTTCGGCGCATGTTCGCGACTCGGTTGATTCAGATCGGCACTTCGGAGCCTGTTCGCGACTCGGTTGATTCAGATCGGCACTTCGGAGCCTGTTCGCGACTCGGTTGATTCAGATCGGCACTTCGGAGCCTGTTCGCGACTCGGTTGATTCAGATCGGCACTTCGGAGCCTGTTCGCGACTCGGTTGATTCAGATCGGCACTTTGGAGCATGTTTGAGATTTTTTTTTATTCAGATCTGGACATCGAAGCAGGAAGTGTTTGTCAAACAGTTAATTGGTGAAAATGAATATTTGGACTTGAGGCTTTTTTTTTAACCTATCGATTCAGCATGTAGCCTACATGGACCCACACACAAAGGTGGACACACTCTAGACTTAATCATCAGTAGGGCTCTAAACTTTTCATCCATTGTTATTAAGGACGTAGTGTCATGGATCGCAAGAGGCGAAGACTCAAGTGCAGGCAGATGGGAAGACTTTATTTATACGTCACCAAAATAAACAGAAACACAACTGAAACCAGAGGAGCGTTCAAAGTTACGAGACATAGACTGAAGTCAGATTCCCAGTGAAATGCTCTCAGACAGCAAATGCATTGAGTTTGCATCCTTCTTTTCTGAGAAGATCATCAATATCAGGAAGGCGATTAGCACATCCTCAAGTAATGCAGAGGTCAGACAGATTCAGCCACAATACCAAAAAGATACTACGTGTATTTTTTAAGCAATTGATAGCAACATTCTGGAAGACACAGTGCAGCACCTAAAATCATCAACCTGCTATCTTGACACACTTCCCACATCTTTTTTCAACAGTGTGCTTAACTGCTTAGAAGCAGATCTCTTAGAAGTGGTGAACACCTCACTTCTTTCTGGGACATTTCCAAACTCCTTAAAAACTGCAGTTGCAGATATGCTCACTGAATATAAACCTAACAGAGCACTCAGATCATTAGGATCGAGTCAGTTAGAAATACCAAGGGTTCACACAAAACAAGGGGAATCTGCTTTTAGTTTCTATGCCGCTCGCAGTTGGAATCATCTTCCAGAAGAGACCAATTCAATTCAATTCAATTCAAGTTTATTTGTATAGCGCTTTTTACAAAACAAATCGTTACAAAGCAACTTTACAGAAAATTATGTTTCTACAATATTTAGTAGTAGCTGGTAGTTTGTGCACATTTGACAGGATTTTAGAAAAAAAAAAATAATAATAATAATACAAGACGTAGTCAGCTAGACGATGAACTATCAATATTATTAATTAAGTTATTATATGATTCAGTCACACATTTAGCAATAATTGTTAGTTCTGTTTGTTGATTCAGGGTTAGCATCATCTGAGGTACTCTGAGGGTCAGCATCATCTCTTCTCAGGTGTTCTGGATCCAGACTGGAGCTTGTGTAAATCCTAGTTACCACGGGATGTGAATCCCGTGGCGAAACATAGAAACAAAATAGACACATCATTAGCATAGCTGCTGATCCAACAAAGTAAAATTAGTTTAACCCAAGCTAATGAATAAAAATGCACCTTTGATCAGATGCAACTACACTCACAAATAAAAGATACATTATTCGAATGCTTGGCGAAAGAGATGCGTTTTTAATCTAGATTTAAACAGAGAGAGTGTGTCTGAAACCCGAACATTATCAGGAAGGCTATTCCAGAGTTTGGGAGCCAAATGTGAGAAAGCTCTACCTCCTTTAGTGGACTTTGCTATCCTAGGAACTAACAAAAGTCCAGCGTTTTGTGACCTTAGGGTGCGTGATGGGTTGTAACGTGGTAGAAGGCTAGTTAGGTACTGTTATATACTGAGCTAGGGTTGATTGACCTTTAGGGGGCAATCTATTGCCGTTTTGACTTGGCTTAAATACACCAAAGAAGAAGATGTTAAATGAGATTAAATCCACATGTGATCCTCTGACATGTGTATTGTTTGCTCCTGGTTTCTTCTGAGTAAATTTCCTCATCTTGACCTGATCTGTGTCTCTCAAGTTATTACATTTTTGGCGATGAGGATGAAAGCAAGGAAAAAGGAAGTTTTGAAAAGGTGAAAAAGCTGGATCCCTACAAGTGGGAGCTTTCGAAAAGAAGATGGCCAACATGGTAGGAACAGTCACACCATTCCTCGATTAGATGATCTTTTTGCAACATTGTCAGGAGGGCAGAAGTTCACCAAATTGGATATGAGTCACGCTTACCATCAGATTGCATTAGATGCAGAGTCCAAGAAATATGTCACAGTGAATACCCATAAGGGGCTGTTTACTTACCGTGTGTTACCCTTTGGAGTTTCTTCTAGTCCTGCTATCTTCCAAAGGACCATTGAGGGAGTACTGCAAGGTCTTCCTTATGTGGCAGTTTTCCTGGATGACATCTTGGTGACCGGTAGCAATGATGGCGAGCATCTCCAAACGCTGCCTAGGGTATTGGAAAGGTTGCAGGAAGCAGGATTGCGTTTGAAACGGAGTAAATGTACTTTCATGGAAAAAGAGGTAATGTTCTTGGGTCATAAAGTTGATGAGACTGGCCTACACCCAGTACCCGAAAAAGTGACTGCTATTCAAAGTGCTCCCTCGCCAAATACTGTGACTGAGTTGAAGGCCTATTTGGGACTGTTAAACTACTATAACAAATTTTGCCCAACTTGTCTACTGTTTTAGCCCCAGTGCACAAGATGCTGCGAAAGGAGACAAAATGGCACTGGGGTGGGGAACAAGAAGCTGCCTTTGTTCAGTCTAAAAAAATGCTCCAATCAGTAAAAGTTCTGGTCCATTATGACCCCCAGAAGGATATGTTGTTATCATGTGATGCTTCTCCTTATGGCTTAGGTGCAGTTCTTTCTCATAAGATGCCAGATGGTAGTGAAAGACCCATTGGATTTATGTCACGGACATTGAAACAAGCTGAGCGGAATTATTCGCAGTTGGACAAGGAAGGATTGGCTGTAATGTTTGGCTTACAACGCTTCCATAAGTATTTGTATGGTCGGAAGTTTACCATCGTTACAGATCATAAACCCTTGTTGTCTTTGTTTAACGAGTTAAAATCTGTTCCCCAAATGTCATCTCCTAGGATCCAGCGATGGGCTGTAACATTAAGAGCATATGAATACAACATTATCTACAAACCTGGCAAAGATCATGCAAATGCAGATGCTCTAAGTCGGTTACCCTTGCCAACTGAATCGGTCCCGGAACAGGAGGAAAGAGTACTAATGCTGGAGAATGCAGACATAACCTTGATTACAGCAGAACAGGTGAGAAGTTGGACACAAAAAGATCCGGTATTATCCAGAGTGAGAGAAATGGTGCAACGAGGATTGCTGCAGGAAAAAATAGGAGCAGAGTTTGACCCATTCACATCAAGAAAAGATGAATTAAGTGTACAGGATGGTTGTGTGCTTTGGGGGGCTCGCGTAATCATTCCCAGTGTGGGTAGATCAGAAGTCCTGAACCAGCTGCATCAGTGTCATCCCGGAGTGTCTAGGATGAAAGCGTTAGCCCGAAGTTATGTGTGGTGGCCAAAGATGGACCAGGATGTGGAAAGGTTAGTTAAAACCTGTCGTATCTGTCAAGAACATAGAAACGTTCCTGCTGTAGCTCCACTTCATCCTTGGAATTGGCCAGAAAAACCATGGCAAAGACTGCATGTGGATTATGCAGGACCCTTCATGGGGAAAATGTTCTTGATCTTGATTGATGCACATTCAAAATGGATAGATGGGTATCCTGTGAACTCCGCTACATCTGCTGTAACCATTGAATGTTTGCGTACTAGCTTTAGTAACCATGGACTACCGGAACTAATTGTATCAGATAATGCTACTTGCTTTGTGAGTGCTGAATTCAAAGAGTTCCTGAAAAAAAATGGAGTACGACATGTTACTTCTGCACCCTATCATGCTTCCAGTAATGGGTTAGTAGAGCGGGCTGTACAAATTGTTAAAGGCATGTTAAAAAAATGTGTTGAAGGAACAATGGCAACTAAATTGGCTCGAGTGTTATTCAGTTACAGGATTACTCCTCAGACCACCACAGGACTTTCTCCAGCTGAACTGTTGCATGGACGGAAATTACGATGTTCTTTGGACTTTATACATCCCGATTTAACTGTGAAGATTCAGGAACAACAACAAAAGCAAAAAGTCCATCATGACAAAAAGGCCCATGAACGTAGCTTGGGTGTTGGAGATCCAGTACTTGTTCGGAATTTTACTTACGGACCGAAATGGATTCCGGGACATATTGAGACGGTGACTGGACCACTTTCTTATAAAGTGATGCTGGGTGATGGGAGAGTGGTCCGAAGACATGTGGATCAAATTCATGCCGGACAGAAATTGCTTGTGAACCTTTCAGAGGAGGCTTTGGACCATAAATCTCCTGATTTGGATTTTTCTGATAACTCAGCTGCTGTAGTGGCTAAAGAGACTGATGAAAAAGAAACTGAGGACATTTCCAGGGGGACTAATCCCCTTGAAGTAAGTGGGGAGTCTGCTCAACCTGGTGAGATAACCACTGAATCACTGACACAATCCTTCAGCCCTGTTGTGAGATGGTCACAAAGAACCAGGAAAGTGCCTGGTCATTTAAAAGATTAAGAACTGAATTGAAGAAAAAAAAAAAAGAAAAGTTAAAAAAAAGTTATATTTTTTGAATTATATTGTAACATGATTGTAGTATTGTGATTTATGGAGAAATATTGTACACTTGGGGGGAAGATGTTATATACTGAGCTAGGGTTGATTGACCTTTAGGGGGCAATCTATTGCCGTTTTGACTTGGCTTAAATACACCAAAGAATAAAAATAATCCACCTGTGATCCTCTGACATGTGTATTGTTTGCTGCTGGTTCCTTCTGAGTAAATTTCCCCATCTTGACCTGATCTGTGTCTCTCAAGTTATTACAGGTACGCAGGAGCTAAACCATTTAGGTAAGTAATAATAATTTGTAACTGATACAGAACTTAATAGGTAGCCAGTGCAGAGACTGTACAATTGGGGTAATATGATCATATTTTCTTGACCTCGTAAGGACTCTAGCTGCTGCATTTTGGACTACCTGTAGCTTGTTTATTGACGAAGCAGGACAACCACCTAGAAGTGCATTACAATAGTCCAGTCTAGAGGTCATGAATGCATGAACTAGCTTTTCTGCATCAGAAACAGATAACATGTTTCGTAGCTTGGCAATGTTTCTAAGATGGAAGAATGCAGTTTTTGTAACATTGGAAATATGATTTTCAAAAGACAAATTGCTGTCTAATATAACACCCAGATTTCTGACTGTAGAGGAAGTAACAGTACATCCGTCTAGTTGCAGATTGTAATCTACAAGATTCTGTGTAGTATTTTTTAGTACAATAATTAGTATCTCTGTCTTTTCCGAATTTAATTGGAGAAAATTATTTGTCATCCAATCTTTTACATTTTTAACACACTCTGTTAGCTTAGATAATTGGGAAGTTTCATCTGGTCTCATTGAGATATATAGCGGAGTATCATCAGCATAACAGTGGAAGCTAATTCCGTATTTTCTAATAATATTACCAAGGGGCAACATGTATATTGAAAATAGAAGGGGACCTAGGACGGATCCTTGTGGGACTCCATATTTTACTGATGATAAATGAGATGACTCCCCATTTAAGTAAACAAAATGGTAGCGATCGGACAGGTAGGATCTAAACCATCTTAGAGCCTGCCCTTCAATACCTGCATAGTTTTGTAATCGATCTATGAGTATGTCATGATCTATGGTGTCAAACGCAGCACTAAGATCAAGTAAGACTAGAAATGAGATGCAGCCTTGATCTGACGCAAGGAGCAGGTTATTTGTAATTTTAACAAGTGCAGTTTCTGTGCTATGGTGGGGCCTAAAACCTGACTGAAATTCTTCATACAGATCATTTTTATGCAAGAAGGTGCTCAATTGAGCAGACACAACTTTTTCTAACATTTTAGACATAAATGGAAGATTTGAAATAGGCCTATAATTTGCCAGTACACTAGGATCTAGTTTTGTTTTCTTAATAAGAGGCTTAATAACCGCCAGCTTGAATGGTTTTGGGACGTGTCCTAAAGATAACGACGAGTTAATGATATTGAGAAGCGGTTCTTCGGCTACAGGTAACAGCTCTTTCAGTAATTTAGTGGGTACAGGATCTAATAAACATGTTGTTGGTTTAGATACAGTGATAAGTTTATTTAGCTCTTCCTGTCCTATGGTTGTAAAGCACTGCAGTTTATCTTTGGGTGCGATGGATGAAACTGAAGTGTTAGATGCTGTAAAATCTACATTCGCTATTGTATTTCTAATGTTATCTATTTTATCAGTGAAGAAATCAAAATTAAAAAAAATTAAATAGTAATGAAGAAAGTCATTACTATTTAACGTTGGTGGAATATTTGAATCAGGTGGCGTCTGGTAATTTGTTAATTTAGCCACTGTGCTAAATAAAAACCTTGGATTGTTTTGGTTATTTTCAATGAGTTTGTGGATATGCTCTGCCCTAGCAGTTTTTAGAGCCTGTCTATAGCTGGACATACTGTTTTTCCAAGCAATTCTTAAAAACTTCCCAGTTAGTTTTTCTCCATTTGCGTTCAAGACTACGAGTTTCTTTCTTGAGAGAGTGAGTATTACTGTTATACCATGGCACAGTACGTTTTTCTCTAACCTTTTTCAATTTGATGGGGGCAACAGTTTCTAATGTATTAGAAAAAAATAGTGCCCATGTTGCCAGTCATTTCGTCTAATTCATGTGTATTTTGGGTACAGATAGCAGTTGATCTAGATCACGCAGGTTATTTGCGAATCTTTCTTTGGTGGCTGGAACAATAGTTCTGCCCAGACGGTAACGCTGAGACATATAGTTTATCTCAGTTATACGCAGCATGCACGATACAAAGAAATGGTCTGTAATATCATCAATTTGAGATACAATATCTATAGCAGTAAGATCGATTCCATGCGATATAATTAAATCTAGTGTATGATTAAAACGATGAGTGGGCCCGGTGACATTTTGCTTGACTCCAAAAGAGTTTATTAGGTCAGTGAACGCAAGTCCTAATGTATCATTTGTATTATCAACGTGGATATTAAAATCTCCCATGATTAGCGCCTTATCAACTGTAACTAGAAGGTCTGAGAGGAAATCTGCAAATTCTTTTAGGAATTCTGTATATGGCCCTGGTGGTCTACACACAGTAGCCAGAGCAAGAGATACATTAGATTTCTTTTGCATGTCTGACAGTGTAACATTTAGCAGAAGTATTTCAAAAGAGTTAAACCTATATCCTGTTTTCTGGGTAACATTGAGAATATCACTATATATTGTTGCAACACCTCCGCCACGACCAGTCTGACGGGGCTCATGCTTATAACAGTAGTTTGGTGGAGTAGACTCATTTAGACTAAAATAATCATTTGGTTTTAGCCAGGTTTCAGTCAAGCAGAGTACATCAAAACTATTATCTTTGATCATTTCATTTACAATAACTGCTTTGGGTTTGAGTGATCTAATATTTATGAGCCCAAACTTTAAAAATTGTTTTTGTTCATTTACTTTACATTTTTCTGGTTTAATTGCGATAAGATTTTTTCTAGATCCTACATTGTATTTATATTTTGACCTCACTATTCGGGGAACAGACACAGTCTTAATAGTTTTTACAGCGCAAGTACTTTTAGCATTTAAGCGGGTGGAACAAAACTCATCATAATGGTTATTTGAGAATTGTCTTACTAGTCACATGGAGCGAAGTGTCCTGGAGATGTTGTCAGAGAGAAGCTCCGCTCCGATTTTGCTGGGGTGTAATCCATCAGCGCGAAACAGCCTAGGACGCTCCCAGAAAAGATTCCAGTTATTAACAAATAGCAGTTTCTGTTCTTTACACCATGACAACAACCATTCATTTAAAGCAAAAAGTCTACTGAACCTTTCGTGTCCTCATCGATACGTGGGCAGTGGTCCTGACACGACGATCGTCGCCGCGGGCGTCGTGCTTCGAACCGTCTCGATCAGGCTGCTGAAGTCCCTCTTCAGTGTCTCCGTCTGCCGCAGCGTGGTGTCGTTAACCCCGGCGTGAAGCACGACCGCTCTGGGGCTCTCGTCGGCCTTCAGGATCGCGGGTATCTGCGCAGAAACATCGAGAACACGAGCACCAGGCAAACAATGAGCATGCACTTTACCTTCGGCTAACGTAGCACGGACGTGTCGGACGATGGAGTCTCCGATGATCACAGCGTCGCGTCCTGTCTTGCGGAGGGGAGCGCAGCGGTTCCGGGTGGAGATCTCGAAGGCAGGAGGGGGAGAAGTCGTCGCCCAGGGCCTGGCTCGTGTCCTCCGCTGTGGATTCACCCAGGGTCCATGGTGTTCCGGCGTCGCAGTGAAGGACATCTGGGAAGATCGCGTCCTGGGTGCACCGGGCCTGTGCAGAGAAACACACGGAGTAGACGTGGTTGGACTGTTAACAGCACGCTGTATACTTACCACGGACTTGTGAGCGTCAGCCCGGGATGATTCCAGCACGGCTCTCCGCTCTCTCAGCTGGGCCTGCCAATCCTCCAGGTCGGGAATCTGCTTCCCCATGGCCTCGAGCTTGAGCTGCACAGAGTGGAGACATTCATCCGCCATTAAAGCAAGTAACAGTGAGTACAGCAGTGGTAATGTGAGTGAATAGAGTATTAGCAATATAAGCGCAGTTAGCAGCAACCACGCTTGCTGATGCTAACGGGCTATAAGCTAATAAAACTAGTGATAGCGATGCGCTCTGATTGTTTTTGTTGTAGAATACAATAGAGGATATATTCACACGTTATATAAACGGAAACGATGGTGTATAAAATAGATTTTTAAGTTAAAAATAATCGATGAAAAGAATATAGTGACGGAGCTCAAAAACAGTACAGACGCCAACAACAAACAGGAAGTGACGTCAGGAAGTGCAGCCTTTTTTAAATCTCAGTTATTGTGCGCTCTTGAAGAGAGTTTCATTGTTTTGACTATAGTAACTAGGGCTGGGATGATATGCTAATCTGCCAATTCAATACTATCCCGATACTTGTGTGCTGATTCAATATATATTTATAATTATATATATATAATTGAGTATTGTGATTATAGTTATATAACTATTGCAATTTGTGACTTATCCAAATTGTCTAAGGAGGTCTGTGAACGACTGAAGAAGACAGCAGTGAGGGAAGGAAGTAATCACCAGAATGTAAGTTCTTTGAGAATGTGTGCATTGTTTATTACAAGTTGAGTTTTCATTTAAATGTAGCAATGTACACAGTGAGTCAAAAGTTTTAAATATATTTTAAAAGTATAGTTTATTTCTATAATGCACAGCTATATTTTCAGCATTAATCACTCCAGTCTTCAGTGTCACATGATGTTCAGAAATCATTCTAAATTATGATTTACTGCTCAATAAATTTTTCTGATTATTACTAGCGTTGAAATTGAATTAAAATTGAATACCAGTGGTAGAGAAGACTTTTGTAATTTCACAAAAGATAACTTTTTTTTTCAATGTTTTGAACTTTGTTTTTATAAAATAATCATGAAGAAAAAAAGTGACTCTCCAGAAATGCTAAGTTTTCTTCCCCATCATTTCTAATATGGGGTGCGTTTCCCTAAAACCAACTGTGGTCACAAGTTCCTTCGTTACCAATAGAGTTCAGTGGAACTAATGACCGTAGTAAGCTAACTGCAGATGTGATTCACATCATTCATGTACGTCATGAGCAGATGTACTCTTTGATCATAGCGGAAATAATGTGATTAGGTGCATGTAAATGCACTGATTGATGATAATCAGCAATGTTTATGAAAAAGCAGCAAATCAGTATATGAAAAGGATCATGTGACACTGAAGATTGGAGTAAAGTTACTGAAAAATTCAGCTTTGCCTCATAATTATTTCAATAAATACGTTTTAAAGTATATTTGAAAAAGAGTATGAAAACTGTTATTTCTTTCTTTTTTTTCATTTTTTTTTTTTTTTATATTGCTCAAGTTAATTTAGCCTTGGTGAGCAAAAGAGACTTCTCTTGAAAACCATAAAGAAAAGATTCCAGATTTTTGACTGGTTGTGAAAATACATAAGCAACATTAACAAGATGATCCTCCCTTTCAGCTCAGAGAAGGATGTTGACAGTGCAGGCCCAGGATGAAGAAGAGGAGGAAGAACACATTTAACAATTTTCTCATAAACTTTCCATGTGTTATAATAAAAACAATGAACATGACTACAGTAATATGCTAAATGTTATTAAAAGATTCTAGTTTGCAAGAAGTCTGAGTGTCTGACTCTACACTAGAGGAACTCTTTTCTGAAGAAGATCAGGTGCTGAGAAGGAGCATTGTTCTACAGCAAAACACTGCATCAAGCCTCCTGTCCTTCCCTCAGAAGAGCCTGTCTTCTGCTGCTGGGGTAAGAAACACACTCTTCCTCTTCTCTATCAGCTGTCCTGCACCTAACTCTGCCTCCTCAGCACTGTCTGAAAGAGTCATCTCCACAGTCAGTAATCAGAGATCACAGATTCTTCTGAAAAAGTCAATACGCTCATTTTCTTTAAAACTGTTTTTTCGGGTGGGACAAATAATACAGGAGAGATGCTAGAAATCTCTATATTGTTCATTTTTCATAGCTTTATGAATGTTTTTTTTTTCAATCAATCAATCACCTTTATTTATATAGTGCTTTAAACAAAATACATTGTGCCAAAGCACTGAACAACATTCATTTGGAAAACAGTGTCTCAATAATGCAAAGTGATAGTTAAAGGCAGTTCATCATTGAATTCAGTTATGTCATCTCTGTTCAGTTGAAATAGTGTCTGTTTTAATTTGCAATCAAGTCAATGATATCGCTGTAGATGAAGTGACCCCAACTAAGCAAGCCAGAGGCGACAGCGGCAAGGAACCGAAACTCCATCGGTGACAGAATGGAGAAAAAAACCTTGGGAGAAACCAGGCTCAGTTGGGGGGCCAGTTCTCCTCTGACCAGACGAAACCAGTAGTTCAATTCCAGGCTGCAGCAAAGTCAGATTGTGCAGAAGAATCATCTGTTTCCTGTGGTCTTGTCCTGGTGGTCCTCTGAGACAAGGTCTTTACAGGGGATCTGTATCTGGGGCTCTAGTTGTCCTGGTCTCCGCTGTCTTTCAGGGCAGTAGAGGTCCTTTCTAGGTGCTGATCCACCATCTGGTCTGGATACGTACTGGATCCGGGTGACTGCAGTGACCCTCTGATCTGGACACAGACTGGATCTGGTGGCCACGGTGACCTCGGAACAAGAGAGAAACAGACAAATATTAGCGTAGATGCCATTCTTCTAATGATGTAGAAAGTACGGTGTTATGTGAAGTGTTCCGGTTCCAGTTTACCTAATTAATGCAGCCTAAAAATCCTTTAAAGGATTTGGATATTAAAAGCATATTAGTATGTTATGTGTATGCCAGGTTAAAGAGATGGGTCTTTAATCTAGATTTAAACTGCAAGAGTGTGTCTGCCTCCCGAACAATGTTAGGTAGGTTATTCCAGAGTTTAGGCGCCAAATAGGAAAAGGATCTGCCGCCCGCAGTTGATTTTGATATTCTAGGTATTATCAAATTGCCTGAGTTTTGAGAACGTAGCGGACGTAGAGGAGTATAATGTAAAAGGAGCTCATTCAAATACTGAGGTGCTAAATCATTCAGGGCTTTATAAGTAATAAGCAATATTTTAAAATCTATACGATGTTTGATAGGGAGCCAGTGCAGTGTGGACAGGACCGGGCTAATATGGTCATACTTCCTGGTTCTAGTAAGAACTCTTGCTGCTGCATTTTGGACTAGCTGTAGTTTGTTTACGAAGCGTGCAGAACAGCCACCCAATAAAGCATTACAATAATCTAACCTTGAAGTCATAAATGCATGGATTAACATTTCTGCATTTGACATTGAGAGCATAGGCCGTAATTTAGATATATTTTTGAGATGGAAAAATGCAGTTTTACAAATGCTAGAAACGTGGCTTTCTAAGGAAAGATTGCGATCAAGTAGCACACCTAGGTTCCTAACTGATGACGAAGAATTGACAGAGCAACCATCAAGTCTTAGACAGTGTTCTAGGTTATTACAAGTAGAGTTTTTAGGCCCTATGATTAACACCTCTGTTTTTTCTGAATTTAGCAGTAAGAAATTACTCGTCATCCAATTTTTTATATCGACTATGCATTCCATTAGTTTTTCAAATTGGTGTGTTTCACCGGGCTGCGAGGAAATATAGAGCTGCGTATCATCAGCATAACAGTGAAAGCTAACACCATGTTTCCTGATGATATCTCCCAAGGGTAACATATAAAGCGTGAAGAGTAGCGGCCCTTGAACTGAGCCTTGAGGTACTCCATACTGCACTTGTGATCGATATGATACATCTTCATTCACTGCTACGAACTGATGGCGGTCATATAAGTACGATTTAAACCATGCTAATGCACTTCCACTGATGCCAACAAAGTGTTCAAGTCTATGCAAAAGAATGTTGTGGTCAATTGTGTCAAACAATTGTCAGCACACAATTAGTGTACTGATAATTTTTCTGAGAAGCTCAAGAATTACGGTTCTTTGGTAATTGCTATATTGTTTAGGTTTATCCTCTGATAGTGAGCACAGAGCCCTGATCATGACATGCAAGAAAAAAAAAGGAAGTCATGTCTATGATTTACTAATTCGTTCCCTTGATGTACTAAAACGTGCACGATTACTTTTACATTTCATTGATGTGCTAAATCGTATGCACAATTTACTAATTCGTTCTCTTGAGGTATAAATATTGTACATGATTTAGCAAATCGAGGGAATGAAATAGAAAATAGTGCGCATGAATTAGCTAATTTTTTTTCCTGCATGCCATGTAATGAAAGCACATCACCACCATTCATTTATACCAGGAGCCTCATATACGGCGCTCAAGAAACAGTTTTACTTTGTGCAGTATCTCTGTGCAGTATCTGCTGAATTGTTTCATATCTATTTATCATGTATTTTTTGTTGCACCAAATTATTGAGAGTTGTATCAATTAGTGTACTGATAATTATATATATTTTTCACTAATACGTCATTAACTAATCCCCATCCTTAATAAGACAAACATTATATGTTGTTTATATTGTGTAATCTATGAATTTATGTGTTTAGTTTTCTGTGCTCATGACAATGTTTTGGCTTAATATTTGTAGAAAGTAGTGCTGAATAAATGTTGATTTGTGAATGAATGCAGTGTGTTTTGTCTATTTTATATTAGAATGTAATGTTTTTGTATTTGCTTGCATTATATATAATTAATGTATTTACAATGAATCCCCTATAATTAGATTACAATTAGATTTCATAAGGTTTATTTTTTACACTAGAGATGGATTGAGTTTATTAGTTCTTTATGTATTTCAAGGTAATGGTGAGGTGAAAATATGTTGTTGCTACCAATATTATCCGGTAAGGTCACGTCCTCATAACGTGCCAGTTTGTTTGTTAGGACTTCCTATTCAAGTTCCACGTTTGTGGGAATCACAAAGTTACGTCGCTGGAACGTTATTTGGGACATCGCTGCAACGAATATGGTCTGGTCCAGTTACGTCGTCACGAGCTGGGCGGCACTTCGGAGCCTGATCGCGACCCTGTTGATTCAGATCGGCACTTCGGAGCCTGTTCGCGACTCTGTTGAGTCAGATCGGCACTTCGGAGCCTGTTCGCGACTCGGTTGATTCAGATCGGCACTTCGGCGCATTTTCGCGACTCGGTTGATTCAGATCGGCACTTCGGCGCATTTTCGCGACTCGGTTGATTCAGATCGACACTTCGGCGCATGTTCGCGACTCGGTTGATTCAGATCGGCGCTTCGGAGCATGTTCGCGACTCAGTTGATTCAGATCGGCACTTCGGCACATGTTCGCGACTCGGTTGATTCAGATCGACACTTCGGCGCATGTTCGCGACTCGGTTGATTCAGACCGGCACTTCGGAGCATTTTCGCGACTCGGTTGATTCAGATCGGCACCTAGGAGCATGTTTGAGATTTTTTTTTTAAATTCAGATCAGGACATCAAAGCAGGAAGTGTTTGTCAAACAGTTAATTGGTGATAAATGAATATTTGGACTTGAGGCTTTTTTTTTTTACCTGTCGATTCAGCATGGACATGGACCCACACACAAAGGTGGACACTATGGACTGAGTTTTGGTTCTTTATTACATGCGAGAAAATAAAAGATCTGAGAGAGAAAAAAAAGTTTGAGAGAAAAAGTTATCACACTGATAGCAAAAAAACATTTCATGAGAGAAAAAAGAATATTTGAGAGAAAAAGTTTTCATGCCAATAGCAAAAAATAATAATATTTGAGACTTAAAGTTTTGAGAGAAAGTATTTTCTCATAGAACATAAAAAAATATACATTTTAATTTTTTTTAATTATTTCTGAGAAAAAAAAATCTCTCTCAAAATACTTTGAAAAAAAAAAAACTCTCAAATATATTTTTTTTGCTATCAGTGTGAAAATATTTTCTCTAAAAAAAAAGTGTTTCTCTCCAAACGCTTTTCTTTGCTCTTGATGCAATTTCTTGCTCTCGTGTCAGGATTTTGCTTTCACTGTGAGAATTGTGTCATGGGCGGGGCCACGTTCCTATTGGCCAGTCGGGTGAGCATCGTCTTGTCTTGGGAGTCGAACTAAATCATTACACCATTGTTCGGTTCACCTGCATAGATGCCGCCTCTGCCTTATGGCTAGTTAAGTTGAGCACGGACACACCAATGTTTGGGTAAGATGATGACACACAGCTGGCTGAGCAAGTTCAGTATCACTGAAGATTAAACATTAAAAAATAGCACTCATATTCATGAATGAATGTGTATTATATTATTTGCTTGCTAATCGCTAGTAAAGCTAACCAGCCATCATGCTAGGTAAACTTGCAAACTCACCTGGTTTATACTATGTTTAAATCAAATGCCAAATTAATGTTTTGATTTAGATAGTTTCACGCCTTATTTAGTGAGTAGTGAGCTAGTTTCTACCTTTGCACTTGCTGGCCTCAAAGCACCTGAAGAGTAACTGCTTGTTCATACAACCTCCCGTACAACTTTCAACTAACGTTAGTATGCATGGAAGGTGGCAACCCTACAACTAGCTAACGTTAGACAGTGATTGACATACCGTTTGAAAGATTTAAAAGAAAAAATAATTACCATGACAGTACAGGCACAAACATATTTGTGGGTTGCTAATGTAAGAGTTAGTCCTAGACCTGCAATTTACCTTGTCAGCTCTAGACCTCGACTAGATGGTAAAAAATATTTAGAATAAGCCCCGTGTAGCTGAGTTTGTGAGCTATACATGCAGTGTAGCTAAACATGTAGTGCAACAACCATACAAAGACTATTTTAAACAAAACTAGGTGGGACACTTTCAAACGGTATATCAATCACTGCTCACTACTCACTAAATAAGGCGTGAAACTATCTAAATCAAAACATTAATTTGGCCTTCTTTTCTGAGAAGATCATCAATATCAGGAAGGCGATTAGCACATCCTCAAGTAATGCAGAGGTCAGACAGATTCAGCCACAATATCAAAAAGATACTGTCTGTTTTTGAAGCAATTGATAGCAACATTCTGGAAGACACAGTGCAGCACCTAAAATCATCAACCTGCTATCTTGACACACTTCTCACATCTTTTTTCAACAGTGTGCTTAACTGCTCAGAAGCAGATCTCTTAGAAGTGGTGAACACTTCACTTCTTTCTGGGACATTTCCAAACTCCTTATAAACTGCATTTGCAGATATGCTCACAAAAATACTGGAAAACATGTAATATTGTAAGATAGTATTAACATTTTTCTATTTTAATATACATGAAAGTGTAATTTATTCATGTGATGTGCAGCTGTATTTTCAGCATCATTCCTCTAGTCTTCAGTGTCACATGATCTTCAGAAATCAGAATAATATGATGATTTATTATTAGAATTATCAACAGTTTTGCTGATAAATATTATTTTGTAATCTGTGATACTTTTTTCAGGATTCTTTGATGAATAAAAAGTTAAAAAGAAGAGCTTTTATTTAAAATATAAATATTTTCTAACAATATTCGCTACAGTTCAATAGATTGGGCTCAGTAAATTTTTATCCTTTTTTAATAATAAATTGTATTCTTTATTAGATCTTAGAATCTTTTATTCAGGATGTGTTACGTTGATAAGAAGTGATATCAAAGATTAATATTGTTAGAAGAGATTTATATTTTGAATAAACACTGTTCTTTAAAAAAAATTATACATCGAAGAATCCTGAAAACCTTATCGCAGATTCCAAAATAATATTTGGTAGCACAACTATTAATAATTGTATTAATAAATAATCATAATTTCATGATTTCTAAAGATCATTTAATACTGAAGACTGGAGGAATGATGCTGAAAATACAGCTGCACATCACAGAAATGAATTATATTTTAAAGGATATTAAAAAGGAAAACATTATTTTATTTTATTTTGATAATTTTGAATTATTAGTAAAATACAACCTTTTTTGTTTCAAACAGTTCATTGAACAATAATAAATGAAGTACCTGAAGCTGACAATGAAGTAAATGTATAATAATTAGCAAAGATGATTAATTTAGCGTTGTAAACGCGCGTGTGAGCGAGGTGAAGACGCGCCTGAGGACCAAACACAGCACAACGGTAGGAAACTTCACTCCTCTCATTATTTCTCTTTTACTATAGCGATTTATTTTTAGATACGTGATCTAGGTATTTCATAGAGTTGTAGAGTTATTAGAGAAATAGAGTTATTTTTTACATTTTTTGGTTGAAGTTTTCAGATCGGCACTTCGGAGCATGTTTGAGATTTTTTTTTAATTCAGATCAGGACATCGAAGCAGGAAGTGTTTCTCAAACAGTTAATTGGTGATAAATGAATATTTGGACTTGAGGCTTTTTTTTTACCTGTCGATTCAGCATGGACATGGACCCACACACAAAGGTGGACACACTCTAGACTTAATCATCAGTAGGGCTCTAAACTTTTCATCCATTGTTATTAAGGACGTAGTGTCACGGATCGCAAGAGGCGAAGACTCAAGTGCAGGCAGATGGGAAGATTTTATTTATACGTCACCAAAATAAACAGAAACACAACTGAAACCAGAGGAGCGTTCAAAGTTAAGAGACATAGACTGAAGTCAGATTCCAAGTGAAATGCTCTCAGACAGCAAATGCAATGAGTTTGCATCCTTCTTTTCTGAGAAGATCATCAATATCAGGAAGGCGATTAGCACATCCTCAAGTAATGCAGAGGTCAGACAGATTCAGCCACAATATCAAAAAGATACTGTCTATTTTTGAAGCAATTGATAGCAACATTCTGGAAGACAAAGTGCAGCACCTTAAATCATCAACCTGCTATCTTGACACACTTCCCACATCTTTTTTCAACAGTGTGCTTAACTGCTTAGAAGCAGATCTCTTAGAAGTGGTGAACACTTCACTTCTTTCTGGGACATTTCCAAACTCCTTAAAAACTGCAGTTGCAGATATGCTCACTGAATATAAACCTAACAGAGCACTCAGATCATTAGGATCGAGTCAGTCAGAAATACCAAGGGTTCACACAAAACAAGGGGAATCTGCTTTTAGTTTCTATGCCGCTCGCAGTTGGAATCATCTTCCAGAAGAGACCAGATGTGCTAAAACACTAGTCACATTTAAATCTAGACTTAAAACAAATCTGTTTAGCTGTGCATTTATTGAATGAGCACTGTGCAATGTCCGAACTGATTGCACTATATTTTCACTGTTTTTTTTTTTTTAAGTAAACAAATTTTGTAACTGTTTTAAAATTCATTTTAAGTACATTTTTTAATCATTTAAAAAAAAAATTAAATTGCTTGTTTTATTTTTGTTATAATTTTTCTTTATGATTATTTTACTTTCTTTTATGTAAAGCACTTTGAATTACCATTGTGTTTGAAATGTGCTATATATATAAACTTGCCTTGCCTTGCCTAGTGTGTAAGTGGGCGTATATATATATATATATATAAACACACACACACACACAAACACACACTACCGGTCAGAGTTTGGGATCAGAATGATTGTTTTTTTGTTTTTTTTACAATAATTTATTTTACTCATCAAGACAGCATTTATTTGATCAAAAATACTGGAAAACATGTAATATTGTAAGATATTATTAACATTTTTCTATTTTAATATACATGAAAGTGTAATTTATTCATGTGATGTGCAGCTGTATTTTCAGCATCATTCCTCCAGTGTTCAGTGCCACATGATCTTCAGAAATCAGAATAATATGATGATTTATTATTAGAATTATCAATAGTTTTGCTGATAAATATTATTTTGTAATCTGTGATACTTTTTTCAGGATTCTTTGATGAATAAAAAGTTAAAAAGAAGAGCTTTTATTTAAAATATAAATATTTTCTAACAATATTCACTACAGTTCAATAGTTTGGGCTCAGTAAATTTTTATCCTTTCTTTTTTTTTTATAAGAAATTGTATTCTTTATTAGATCTTAGAATCTTTTATTCAGGATGTGTTACATTGATAAGAAGTGATATCAAAGATTAATATTGTTAGAAGAGATTTATATTTTGAATAAACACTGTTCTTTAAAAAAAATTATACATCGAAGAATCCTGAAAACATTATCACAGATTCCAAAATAATATTTGGTAGCACAACTATTAATAATTGAATTAATAAATCATCATAATTTCATGATTTCTAAAGATCATGTAACACTGAAGACTGGAGGAATGATGCTGAAAATACAGCTGCACAAACACAGAAATAAATTATATTTTAAAGGATATTAAAATAGAAACCATTAATTTATTTTATTTTGATAATTTTGAATTATTACTGAAATACAACCTTTTTTTTTGTTTTCAAACAGTTCATTGAACAATAATAAATGAAGTACCTGAAGCTGACAATGAAGTAAATGTATAATAATTAGCAAAGATGATTAATTTAGCGTTGTAAACGCGCGTGTGTGCGAAGTGAAGACGCGCCTGCGGACCAAACAAAGCACAACGGTAGGAAACTTCACTCCTCTCATTATTTCTCTTTTACTATAGCGATTTATTTTTAGATACGTGATCTAGGTCTTTCATAGAGTTGTAGAGTTATTAGAGAAATAGAGTTATTTTTTACATTCTTTGGTTGAAGTTTTCAGATCGGCACTTCGGAGCCTGTTCGCGACTCGGTTGATTCAGATCGGCACTTCGGAGCATGTTCGCGACTCGGTTGATTCAGATCGGCACTTCGGAGCCTGTTCGCGACTCGGTTGATTCAGATCGGCACTTCGGGGCCTGTTCGCGACTCGGTTGATTCAGATCGGCACTTCGGAGCATGTTTGCGATTCGGTTGATTTAGATCGGCACTTCGGAGCCTGTTCGCGACTCGGTTGATTCAGATCGGCGCTTCGGAGCCTGTTCGCGACTCGGTTGATTCAGATCGGCGCTTCGGAGCATTTTCGCGACTAGGTTGATTCAGATCGGCACTTCGGAGCATGTTTGAGATTTTTTTTAAATTCAGATCAGGACATCGAAGCAGGAAGTGTTTGTCAAACAGTTAATTGGTGATAAATGAATATTTGGACTTGAGGCTTTTTTTTTTTACCTGTCGATTCAGCATGGACATGGACCCACACACAAAGGTGGACACACTCTAGACTTAATCATCAGTAGGGCTCTAAACTTTTCATCCATTGTTATTAAGGACGTAGTGTCACGGATCGCAAGAGGCGAAGACTCAAGTGCAGGCAGATGGGAAGATTTTATTTATACGTCACCAAAATAAACAAAAACACAACTGAAACCAGAGGAGCGTTCAAAGTTACGAGACATAGACTGAAGTCAGATTCCCAGTGAAATGCTCTCAGACAGCAAATGCAATGAGTTTGCATCCTTCTTTTCTGAGAAGATCATCAATATCAGGAAGGCGATTAGCACATCCTCAAGTAATGCAGAGGTCAGACAGATTCAGCCACAATATCAAAAAGATACTGTCTATTTTTGAAGCAATTGATAGCAACATTCTGGAAGACACAGTGCAGCACCTAAAATCATCAACCTGCTATCTTGACACACTTCCCACATCTTTTTTCAACAGTGTGCTTAACTGCTTAGAAGCAGATCTCTTAGAAGTGGTGAACACTTCACTTCTTTCTGGGACATTTCCAAACTCCTTAAAAACTGCAGTTGCAGATATGCTCACTGAATATAAACCTAACAGAGCACTCAGATCATTAGGATCGAGTCAGTTAGAAATACCAAGGTTTCACACAAAACAAGGGGAATCTGCTTTTAGTTTCTATGCCGCTCGCAGTTGGAATCATCTTCCAGAAGAGACCAGATGTGCTAAAACACTAGTCACATTTAAATCTAGACTTAAAACTCATCTGTTTAGCTGTGCATTTATTGAATGAGCACTCTGCAATGTCCGAACTGATTGCACTATATTTTCACTGTTTTTTTTTTTCCCAAGTAAACGAATTTTGTAACTGTTTTTAAATTCATTTTAAATTAAGTAATTTTTTAAATCATTTTAAAAGTTTTAAAATTGCTTGTTTAATTTGTGTTATAATTTTTCTTTATGATTATTGCACTTTCTTTTATGTAAAGCACTTTGAATTACCATTGTGTATGAAATGTGCTACATATATAAACTTGCCTTGCCATGCCTAGTGTGTAAGTGGGCGTATATATATATATATATATAAACACACACACACACACACACTACCGGTCAGAGTTTGGGATCAGAATGATTGTTTTTTTTTTTTTTTTTTACAATAATTTATTTTACTCATCAAGACAGCATTTATTTGATCAAAAATACTGGAAAACATGTAATATTGTAAGATATTATTAACATTTTTCTATTTTAATATACATGAAAGTGTAATTTATTCATGTGATGTGCAGCTGTATTTTCAGCATCATTCCTCCAGTCTTCAGTGTCACATGATCTTTAGAAGTCGCTTTTCCCACTGTTAAGTGTCAACAACTCAACGTGGCCGGAGAATGTGTGAAACCCGTTGTGAGCGTACACTGGGTTCGGTTATAAATCAAATCGAGTTAACAACACGTAACTAATAAGTTACCTTAGTTTCAGACTCTGAATACTGAGAGAACATGACCAGAATCGGATGATTCGCTGACTGACACCTCACCGAATCTGTATAATATCGGTGCAGGTCAGACTCAACCTAATGAAGTAATGCAGCTCTTTCAGGTAGGGTGACCAGACGTCCCGAGAAATTCGGGACAGTCCCGAAATCTAAACTGTTGTCCCGACTCCCGAATCTGGCCCTAATTGTCCCGAAAATTATACTAAAGCAAAATCTTGAGTATTTATTGTCTGATAAACATTAAAAACTGTCTGCGGAGGTTGAGTCGTCCTGCAGCCCCCACCGGCTGCTCATTGGCTGCAGCATCTTTTCTAAGTCCTAAAAAAATACCGTAGGCGGCTATAGGCACAAATTTAGATATTCATTTATCTAGTTAATCTATGCACAAAGACAATATGATCTTTTTGTCCCCTTTTTGTTTTAAAGCTTGAAGAAGACAGCGCAAGTTGCTGCAGCTGAGGAGGACAGTGATGCATGCGTACAGGAGTGATTGACAGTTTACTGCACTGTGTACAAAAAATACTCCGCTACACAATTATTTCGTTATTTTCGTTTAAGCTCATTAACGTTAGCATTACAGAAAGGTCTGATTTACGCACTGTTACAACAGTCATTGTTTTTTTTTTTTTGTTTTTTTTTCAATGACATTTGAGTTCATGATTTTAATGTTGCTGTTTCTTGTGGCAGACTAAAGAGTAATGACAGACGGTTGATCTTTGAATAAAAATGTGTTTAGTTAAGGCTTGAAATTCATTATCTTTTATTATAGGCTGCGAAGTCTAATATCATAAGCCCCCCATCCCGTCACCCAAGACCACAGACACAACCCCCCCATCTGCTGCTGTTGCAGATTTTGACAAAGTAGTGTTCTTGGGGGCTGAGCGATCTAATGACGGGTTCAACACAAGATTGAAATCTCCACCCAGAATACATTGACCCTCTGCGGAAGCCAGTTTCATGGTTAATTTATTAAAGAAAATTGGATCATCTGTATTAGGGCCGTATATTGATGCCAGTGTCAACCTGTTCCTGTTAATTATACAGTCAACTAATATAAATCTACCTGAGGTATCCTTTTCTACTGTATTTAATTGAAATCTAAGGTTTTTATTTATAAGTAATGCTACAACTCTAGCACTTGATGAAAACGAGGAGTAATAGACTTTACCAATCCAATCAGTTTTTTGCTTTTTTTTTTTATCAATGTAGAATTTCTATACTTCTGTGTAGGGATGTCAAAAAAGAAAGACTTAATAATCTTTCATTGTGCTAATGTATTATAATACGGAAGGGTATGGCTCCTATTCAGCGTGCAGCGCGTAAACACAACCAGTGCGCAGATTGATCGCTTGAAGCAACACAGAGTCACAGCGTGTAGAATTACTTATAGAAATGTTCAAAACACCAAGGGAAGAGATATTGATGTTGTGTATTATATGTGTGCAATATTTTGAGCCTTTTCTTTTAACAGTTTTAAATCTCAGTTATTGTGCGCTCTTGAAGAGAGTTTCATTGTTTTGACTATAGTAACTAGGGCTGGGATGATATGCTAATCTGCCAATTCAATACTATCCCGATACTTGTGTGCTGATTCAATATATATTTATAATTATATATATATATATTTGAGTATTGTGATTATAGTTCTATAACTATTGCAATTTGTGACTTATCCAAATTGTCTAAGGAGGTCTGTGAACGACTGAAGAAGACAGCAGTGAGGGAAGGAAGTAATCACCAGAATGTAAGTTCTTTGAGAATGTGTGCATTGTTTATTACAAGTTGTGTTTTCATTTAAATGTAGCAATGTACACAGTGAGTCAAAAGTTTTAAATATATTTTAAAAGTAATGTTTATTTCTATAATGCACAGCTATATTTTCAGCATTAATTATTCCAGTCTTCAGTGTCACATGATGTTCAGAAATCATTCTAAATGATGGTTTACTGCTCAATAAATTTTTCTGATTATTACTAACAGCAAGGATGCATAAAATTGAATACCATTGGTAAAGAACACTTTTGTAATTTCACAAAAGATTACTTTTTTTTCAATGTTTTGAACTTTGTTTTTATAAAATAATCATGAAGAAAAAAAGTGACTCTCCAGAAATGCTAAGTTTTCTTCCCCATCATTTCTAATATGGGGTACGTTTCCCTAAAACCAACTGTGGTCACAAGTTCCTTCATTACCAATAGAGTTCAGTGGAACTAATGACCGTAGTAAGCTAACTGCAGATGTGATTCACATCATTCATGTACGTCATGAGCAGATGTACACTTTGATCATAGCGGCAATAATGTGATTAGGTGCATGTAAATGCACTGATTAATGATAATCAGCAATGTTTATGAAAAAGCAGCAAATCAGTATATGAAAAAGATCAAAGACTAAAGTTACTGAAAAATTCAGCTTTGCCTCATTATTATTTCAATAAGTTTGAAAGTATATTTGAAAAAGAGTATGAAAACTGTTATTTCTTTTTTTTTCTTTTACAATATTATTATTATTATTATTATTTTTTGTAATTTTTATCAAGTTAATTTAGCCTTGGTGAGCAGAAGAGACTTATCTTGAAAACCATAAAGAAAAGATTCCAGATTTTTGACTGGTTGTGAACATACAAGTCCTTCTCAAAAAATTAGCATATTGTGATAAAGTTCATTATTTTCCATAATGTAGTCATAAAAATTAAACTTTCATATATTTTTGATTCATTGCACACCAACTGAAATATTTCAGGTCTTTTATTGTTTTAATACTGATGATTTTGGCATACAGCTCATGAAAACCCAAAATTCCTGTCTCAAAAAATTAGCATATTTCATCCGATCAATAAAAGAAAAGTGTTTTTAATACAAAAAAAGTCAACTTTCAAATAATTATGTTCAGTTATGCACTCAATACTTGGTTGGGAATCCTTTTGCAGAAATGACTGCTTCAATGCGGCGTGGCATGGAGGCAATCAGCCTGTGGCACTGCTGAGGTGTTATGGAGGCCCAGGATGCTTCGATAGCGGCCTTAAGCTCATCCAGAGTGTTGGGTCTTGCGTCTCTCAACTTTCTCTTCACAATATCCCACAGATTCACTATGGGGTTCTGGTCAGGAGAGTTGGCAGGCCAATTGAGCACAGTTATACCATGGTCAGTAAACCATTTACCAGTGGTTTTGGCACTGTGAGCATGTGCCAGGTCGTGCTGAAAAACGAAATCTTCATCTCCATAAAGCTTTTCAGCAGATGGAAGCATGAAGTGCTCCAAAATCTCCTGATAGCTAGCTGCATTTTGACCCTGCCCTTGATAAAACACAGTGGACCAACACCAGCAGCTGACATGGCTGACATTCATCCGAAAAAAGTACTTGGGAGCAACAGTCCAGTGCTGCTTCTCTGTAGCCCATTTCCTGCACACCTGTGCACGGTGGCTCTGGATGTTTCTACTCCAGACTCAGTCCACTGCTTCTGCAGGTCCCCCAAGGTCTGGAATCGGTCCTTCTCCACAATCTTCCTCAGGGTCCGGTCACCTCTTCTCGTTGTGCAGCGTTTTTTGCCACACTTTTTCCTTCCCACAGACTTCCCACTGAGGTGCCTTGATACAGCACTCTGGGAACAGCCTATTTGTTCAGAAATTTCTTTCTGTGTCTTACCCTCTCGCTTGAGGGTGTCAATGATGGCCTTCTGGACAGCAGTCAGGTCGGCAGTCTTACCCATGATTGCGGTTTTAAATAATGAACCAGGCTGGGAGATTTTAAAAGCCTCAGGAATCTTTTGCAGGTGTTTATAGTTTACTAGTTGATACAGATGATTAGGTTAATAGCTCGTTTAGAGAACCTTTTCATTATATGCTAATTTTTTGAGACAGGAATTTTGGGTTTTCATGAGCTTTATGTCAAAATCATCAGTATTAAAACATTAAAAGACCTGAAATATTTCAGGTTGGTGCAATGAATCTAAAATATATGAAAGTTTAATTTTTATCATTACATTATGGAAAATAATGAACTTTATCACAATATGCTAATTTTTTTTAGAAGGACCTGTACATAAGCAACATTAACAAGATGATCCTCCCTTTCAGCTCAGAGAAGGATGTTGACCGTGCAGGCCCAGGATGAAGAAGAGGAGGAAGAACACATTTAACAATTTTCTCATAAACTTTCCATGTGTTATAATAAAAACAATGAACATGACTACAGTAATATGCTAAGTGTTATTCAAAGATTCTAGTTTGCAAGAAATCTAAGTGTCTGACTCTGAGAATTATGGTTCTTTGTAAATTGCTATATTGTTTAGGTTTATCCTCTGATAGTGAGCACAGAGCCCTGATCATGACATGCAAGAAAAAAAAAGAAGTCCTGTCCATGATTTACTAATTCGTTCCCTCGATGTACTAAAACGTGCAAGCTTACTTTTACATTTCATTGATTTGCTAAATCGTATGCACAATTTACTAATTCGTTCTCTTGATGTATAAATACTGTACATGATTTAGCAAATCGAGGGAATGAAATAGAAAATAGTGCGCATGAATTAGCTACATTTTTTCCTGCATGCCATGTAATTAAAGCACATCACCACCAGACATTTATACCAGGAGCCTCATTTACAACGCTCAAGAAACAGTTTTACTTTGTGCAGTATCTCTGTGCAGTATCTGCTGAATTGTTTCATATCTATTTATCATGTATTTTTTGCTGCACCAAATTATGTAGAGTTGTATCAATTATTATACTGATAATTATATATAATTTTCACTGATAACGTCATTAACTATCCCCATCCTTAAGACAAACATTATCTGTTGTTTATATTGTGTAATCTATGAATTTATGTATTTAGTTTTCTGTGCTCATGACAATGTTTTTTTGGCTTAATATTTGTAGAAAGTAGTGCTAAATAAATGTTGATTTGTGAATGAATGCAGTGTGTTTTGTCTATTTTATATTAGAATGTAATGTTTTTGTATTTGCTTGCATTGAATGTATGTAATTAATGTATTTACAATGAATCCCCTATAATTAGATTACAATTAGATTTCGTAAGGTTTATTTTTTACACTAGAGATGGATTGAGTTTATTAGTTCTTTATGTATTTCAAGGTAATGGTGAGGTGAAAATATGTTGTTGCTACCAATATTATCCGGTAAGGTCACGTCCTCATAACGTGCCAGTTTGTTCGTTAGGAGGTTACTATTCACATTCCACGTTTGTGGGAATCACAAGTTACGTCGCTGGAACGTTATTTGGGACATCGCTGCAACAAATATGGTCTGGTCCAGTTACGTCGTCACGAGCTGGGCGTCACTTCGGAGCCTGTTCGCGACCCTGTTGATTCAGATCGGCACTTCGCAGCCTGTTCGCGATTCTGTTGATTCAAATTGGCACTTCGGAGCCTGTTCGCGACTCGGTTGATTCAGATCGGCACTTCGGAACCTGTTCGCGACTCGGTTGATTCAGATCGGCACTTTGGAGCCTGTTCGCGACTCGGTTGATTCAGATCGGCACTTCGGGGCCTGTTCGCGACTCGGTTGATTCAGATCGGCACTTCGGAGCATGTTTGCGATTCGGTTGATTAAGATCAGCACTTCGGAGCCTGTTCGCGACTCGGTTGATTCAGGGCGACACTTCGGCGCATGTTCGCGACTCGGTTGATTCAGATCGACACTTCGGCGCATGTTCGCGACTCGGTTGATTCAGATCGGCACTTCGGAGCATTTTCGCGACTCGGTTGATTCAGATCGGCACCTCGGAGCATGTTTGAGATTTTTTTTTAATTCAGATCAGGACATCGAAGCAGGAAGTGTTTGTCAAACAGTTAATTGGTGATAAATAAATATTTGGACTTGAGGCTTTTTTTTTTACCTGTCGATTCAGCATGGACATGGACCCACACACAAAGGTGGACACACTCTAGACTTAATCATCAGTAGGGCTCTAAACTTTTCATCCATTGTTATTAAGGACGTAGTGTCACGGATCGCAAGAGGCGAAGACTCAAGTGCAGGCAGATGGGAAGATTTTATTTATACGTCACCAAAATAACCAAAAACACAACTGAAACCAGAGGAGCGTTCAAAGTTACGAGACATAGACTGAAGTCAGATTCCCAGTGAAATGCTCTCAGACAGCAAATGCAATGAGTTTGCATCCTTCTTTTCTGAGAAGATCATCAATATCAGGAAGGCCATTAGCACATCCTCAAGTAATGCAGAGGTCAGACAGATTCAGCCACAATATCAAAAAGATACTGTCTATTTTTGAAGCAATTGATAGCAACATTCTGGAAGACACAGTGCAGCACCTTAAATCATCAACCTGCTATCTTGACACACTTCCCACATCTTTTTTCAACAGTGTGCTTAACTGCTTAGAAGCAGATCTCTTAGAAGTGGTGAACACTTCACTTCTTTCTGGGACATTTCCAAACTCCTTATAAACTGCAGTTGCAGATATGCTCACAAAAATACTGGAAAACATGTAATATTGTAAGATAGTATTAACATTTTTCTATTTTAATATACATGAAAGTGTAATTTATTCATGTGATGTGCAGCTGTATTTTCAGCATCATTCATCCAGTCTTCAGTGTCACATGATCTTCAGAAATCAGAATAATATGATGATTTATTATTAGAATTATCAACAGTTTTGCTGATAAATATTATTTTGTAATCTGTGATACTTTTTTCAGGATTCTTTGATGAATAAAAAGTTAAAAAGAAGAGCTTTTATTTAAAATATAAATATTTTCTAACAATATTCACTACAGTTCAATAGTTTGGGCTCAGTAAATTTTTATCCTTCCTTTTTTTTTATAATAAATTGTATTCTTTATTAGATCTTAGAATCTTTTATTCAGGATGTGTTACACTGATGAGAAGTGATATCAAAGATTAATATTTTAGAAGAGATTTATATTTTGAATAAACGCTGTTCTTTAAAAAAATTATACATCGAAGAATCCTGAAAACATTATCGCAGATTCCAAAATAATATTTGGTAGCACAACTATTAATAATTGTATTAATAAATCATCATAATTTCATGATTTCTAAAGATCATGTAACACTGAAGACTGGAGGAAAGATGCTGAAAATACAGCTGCACAAACACAGAAATAAATTATATTTTAAAGGATATTAAAATAGAAACCATTATTATTATTTTTTTTTTATAATTTTGAATTATTACTGAAATACAACCTTTTTTTTTGTTTCAAACAGTTCATTGAACAATAATAAATGAAGTACCTGAAGCTGACAATGAAGTAAATGTATAATAATTAGCAAAGATGATTAATTTAGCGTTGTAAACGCGCGTGTGAGCGAGGTGAAGACGCGCCTGAGGACCAAACACAGCACAACGGTAGGAAACTTCACTCTCTCATTATTTCTCTTTTACTATAGCGATTTATTTTTAGATACGTGATCTAGGTCTTTCATATAGTTGTAGAGTTATTAGAGAAATAGAGTTATTTTTTACATTCTTTGGTTGAAGTTTTCAGATCGGCACTTAGGAGCCTGTTCGCGACTCGGTTGATTCAGATCGGCACTTCGGAGCCTGTTCGCGACTTGGTTGATTCAGATCGGCACTTCGGAGCCTGTTCGCGACTCGGTTGATTCAGATCGGCACTTCGGGGCCTGTTCGCGACTCGGTTGATTCAGATCGACACTTCGGCGCATGTTCGCGACTCGGTTGATTCAGATCGGCACTTCGGAGCCTGTTCGCGACTCGGTTGATTCAGATCGGCACTTCGGAGCCTGTTCGCGACTCGGTTGATTCAGATCGGCGCTTTGGAGCATTTTCGCGACTCGGTTGATTCAGATCGGCACCTCGGAGCATGTTTGAGATTTTTTTTTAATTCAGATCAGGACATCGAAGCAGGAAGTGTTTGTCAAACAGTTAATTGGTGATAAATGAATATTTGGACTTGAGGCTTTTTTTTTTTACCTGTCGATTCAGCATGTACATGGACCCACACACAAAGGTGGACACACTCTAGACTTAATCATCAGTAGGGCTCTAAACTTTTCATCCATTGTTATGAGGGACGTAGTGTCACGGATCGCAAGAGGCGAAGACTCAAGTGCAGGCAGATGGGAAGATTTTATTTATACATCACCAAAATAAACAGAAACACAACTGAAACCAGAGGAGCGTTCAAAGTTACGAGACATAGACTGAAGTCAGATTCCCAGTGAAATGCTCTCAGACAGCAAATGCAATGAGTTTGCATCCTTCTTTTCTGAGAAGATCATCAATATCAGGAAGGCGATTAGCACATCCTCAAGTAATGCAGAGGTCAGACAGATTCAGCCACAATATAAAAAAGATACTGTCTATTTTTGAAGCAATTGATAGCAACATTCTGGAAGACACAGTGCAGCACCTAAAATCATCAACCTGCTATCTTGACACACTTCTCACATCTTTTTTCAACAGTGTGCTTAACTGCTCAGAAGCAGATCTCTTAGAAGTGGTGAACACTTCACTTCTTTCTGGGACATTTC